>NC_056729.1:963037994-963240494 GCF_019279795.1 Protopterus annectens
ATTTCATCAATAGGATAGTCGGCAACTTTTCTGCTGTTAGCCATGCTTATCCATAGAAAACCAGTTCTCAGCATGCCAAAATGTTCTTTCATAACTTTTTCTGTTGTGTTAGCCATTTCCCTTTTCACTTGAATATCTGTGTACATTGAACTGTTTAGGATATTTCAACAAGCCTCTATTGTTAACACCTTTTATTACAAAAACATTTGTTCCACACAAGCATATTCTGTTAAACCAAATGCATATTTCTTTCACACTGTTGCTATGATTACCAAACCTCTCTTACGGTGAAGGAAAAATGCTTACATAATTCTATCAGAACCAGAAAACCACTTGCTGTGAGGTGACAATGCTAACCGCTGCACCACTGTGCCACCCAGCTATAAAGACTAGTCTGCTGGAGTTTTTCAACTGTTAAATTCTATTCATCATCACTGTAACACTGTCTATACATCTTTAATAATACACTTATGTGCATGTGCTTATTTGTGTGAGTAAATCTCAGTGTTATAATTGATAATGTATACTTACGTAAAAATAATTACCTTAGTTAGTAACAGTAATGTATTACTTTAAAAAAATAATAAGTAATAGTAATGTATTACTTTCACTGAAAAATAACTAGTAATAGTAACGTATTACTTTTATAAGTAACTAGCACAACACTGGGCTTAACTGCTGCTGTCAGCTTGGGCTGCCATGCAGCATCTTCACTCCTGTTGCAATCTTGCGTCATGTAATACTTGTGTACAGCACCTCGCTATCCCCCAACACAGGCACAATGAAACGCACTTATTAAGTTAACCCTACATGAGAGGTCAAGTGGTAGGTGACTACAGAAAAGCACTCAGCTAGTGTACTTCACCAAACAGCGTCAATCTACATTTATTTTTCAGAATCTGCACCTTTTAGGAGATCACTCATGCATTTTCATGCTGCAAAGTGTAATACAGTTTTGCAACACAATTAAAAGCATCCTTAAAATTAAGGGAGGTCCGTATACAGTGGTCCACAATTTTGACAGAACCATACCATCACCCAGGAAGGTTAACTGTAATACTACCCACATAGTCTATTTAGCCTCATGTGTTTCTTGCAATGCATATTATGTGGGTAAAACTATCAGAAAGCTGAAAGATAGAATACATGAGCATTACCATATCATCAGGTAAAAGAAAAACACCAATGCCGTCTTTAGGCATACTACAGTCTGACCCAGTTACAGAAAGTTTACTTTTTGTTGCTATTGACAAGGTGATGGCTGTTCCACTTGGGGAAGGCATTACGATTTTGGGGTCTATATCACTTAAACTCTTATTTAAGTGAATACCTCTTCATTGAACCCTTTCAATCGAATGTGCTTTTTATCGAAGTCTTCAATCGAAGTTCTTTTTATCGAATTATTTTTGTTGGCCAACACTGGGAACATCATATCTGAAGTAGCAAGTCCTGCCTAAACTCCACCCACCATGCAACAATCAGTGAAAGTTAATTAATAGTCATACAGATGGCAGCATGAATATTTATAGTTTATTTCTAGTTTACCCTTTTCATCAATGTAGTGCGATCTTGGAGTTGGCATATTTAATTTTTGGGGGGGGGGGTGCATGAGGGCACAGCCCTCCCTTCAAAACAAAGGAGAAAAGCTTGCAATTTTTAAATGTTTAATTACTGAGGCTATGTGCACTTTTGAAAGTCAAAGCAAACTTTATTGTCATTTAGGACTACACAAGTACAGCCTAAACGAAATTCCAAGTATCAACTCATCAGAGAGTACATAGGAAGAAAGAATAACAAGAACAACGGTATAACATTTCAATTTAAAAAATATATTCAATACAAGACCCACAGAAGAATAAATAAACCAATAACAGCAGCAAAAACATACAAGCCCCTCAGACAGTCATAAAAGGAATACTGTAAATAGCAGCATGACATAGAAGGATTGCACGTTAAGACTGTTGTCCTTTGTTCATCTGCATCAAACAGCAGGCAAATGCACATGAATAAGAAAATAAACTGCGATATCAAAGAATGAGAAGAAAAAAAAAGATATTGCACACTATTCAGTTGAGCTACATATTGCAAATTACTGACTAAATAAATCGGTGGCTGGTATCAGAGGTTATAAGTCTCAACACTGTTGGATAGAAGCTATCTGGTGGTCCTGCAGCAGACTCTCCAATATCTCTTGTCCGAAGACAGTTATGTAAACCAGTCGTGTGCAGGGTGAGGATTCACAAACTAGTCGTGTGCAGGGTGAGGGTTCACAAATTATTTTGGATGCAGATTTAATGCTTTTTGCTGCGAAGAGATCCTGGATTGATGGCAAGTTGGTGCCCATGATTTTTTGGCTGCCCACACCAGTCTCTGTAGCTTTTTTCTTTCTGCTATTGTACTGCTCCCAAACCAAACTGTGAAGCTAGTAGTGAGAATCCTCTCAACTACTCCTCTGCAGAACAGTAGGTGGGAGCTTCGCTTTTTTGAGCCTTCTAAGAAAGTGGAGACATTGGTGTGCTTTTTTGATCAACTGTTCAGTATTCATAGTCCAAGAGAGATCCTCCAAAATGTGCACCCCCAAAAACTTTGTATATTTGACCCTTTCTACCTCTTCACCATTTCATGAGTGGCAAGTGTGTTGTTGACCTTTTCCTGAAGTCAATAATGATTTATTTTGTTTTACTGATGTTCAGGTCAATGTTGTTCTTAGCACACCAACCAATCAATGAGTAGACCTCGTCTTTATAAGCTCTTTTATCCTCCCCATTGATAAGGCCCACAACCATAGTATCATCTGCAAACAAAGTCATGAGTGAAGATGGTGAACAACAGAGCACACAACCCTGAGGAACACAGGTGTTGAATATTATGCATCCTGAGGTGTTGCTGCCCGCACATGTTTTTTGCGGTCTGTTAGTCAAGAAGTCAAGGATCCAGTTGCACATGAGCTTTCTAACTCCAAGATGTACAAGTTTATTAATAAGTTGCATTGGAGCCACTGCACTGAATCTGAGCTGAAGTCAATAAACAACAGCCTGACATAGTTCTCTTCCCTCCAGATGACTGAGGGAGAGGCGAAGTGCCATTGAAATAGCATCTACAGTGGATCTGTTAAACCAATATGTGAACTTTTCACGGTCAAAGGTGGATGGAAGGTTTACTGACAGATGCCTTTTTACTAGCCTCCCAATGCATTTCATGACATTTGAAGTTAGAGTAACTGGTCTTTAGTTATTCAGGCAGGCTGGATTACCTTTTTTGGGGAGAGGGACAATATTCAATACCTTGAAGCAAGAGGGAACTTTACCAAGAATACGGGAAGTGTTGAAGATATCAGTTAGAACTGAGCATAGTTGGTTTGCACAGCCTTTAAGTACTTTGCCCAGTACTTTATCATTACCAGCAGCCTTCCTGTGGTTCACCTTCTTAAGTTGAGATCTCACTTCATCAGAGAGTTAACGCTCAGCACTCCCTCTTCCTGGTCGATAGGTAGCCTTGTAGTAGCCACGTTGTTCTTCCCTTTAAATCTGCCAAAAAAGGAGTTCAACTTGTCCAGGATGTCAGATACATCATCAACACACTTAGTGATATACGTCATTACTGCTTCAGTGTAGTCATCTATGTTCACCTGTTCTCTGACACAGCTGCCTCAATGTCCCAGCAGGTACTATCAAAATAGTCTTGGAGACATTCCAGAGCCCCCTTATGCAAGACCCTGATCTGCTTAACTGTGGGGTTTTCTCTGATCAGAGCAGGTTGGTTGGCTGGTAGAAGCATGATGGTAAGATGGTCAGAGCTTCCTAAGCCAGGTAGTACAGTAATACAAGCTCCAGAAAATATTAAAATTAAAAGTAATACTAGTGTAAGTTTTATTTAGGTAATCATTTTAAAAATATTTTAAATATTAAAATGAATGTTTAAACTTTTTAAATGTTCCTGTTTTATACAGTCGTTTAGTGATGTCAGAGTTGACGTTTTGTTAGGTGCCCATCTAAAATAGTTTGATCTTATTTAGTTAGATAATTAAAGACTTTGGCAAATAGGATGCTCAATTAAATGGGTTTGACGAAGAGGTATTCTCGTAAATAAGAGTTCGATTAAGTGATATACACCAGAGATTTGGCTTGAGCTCAAGGAACTAGTCTGGCAATTGTGGCTCAATGCCTCAGTTTCACCAGGGTTAAATGACTCTGTTTCCATTTCCAGTGATTTAACCATGAAGGCTGCTATAGTTTAATCATTTTATTAATAGTTATTCATGTATACATTAAATATACAACTTATACATCTTACTTATATAAATTTTACACATTTTTTTATACTGCAATATGTTTACCATCTTAGTGAAATGTACTGCTTGCTGTTTGGATTTGCACAGCTTTTTTTCCTGTGGTCTTGACGTGCAGTGATTTAATCTGATTTAACATGATTAACCAATTAGGTACATCACTGTGCTTCTCACTGGTGGGTTGTGTGTATTTAATGTATTAGGTTTCACCAGAATTCACACTGATGAAGTATTTTTTTAAATGTAAAGACAAAAGTGAGGTACTCTCTCAACTGTACCACTTTGGTGTCTCAAAGCTTGCCTAAGAAAAAAGTTACCTCAGGGGTTCTGAACACTACTATTCCTCACTCATGGATTGCAACAGTTCTCGAATGCTGGAAAAGGTTAATCTCAATCTGCTACACTGAAAAAACATATTTAAAATGTTATAATTCTCATTTCTCTAACTAAATCCTTGCTATAACCCGTCACCAAATGCATCTTCAATGAACTACAATAGATATGCAGCCAGAGCAGTAACTGAAGATTGTCATACAAATCACCTGACTGCAACCTTCAACTGCATCTGTGATGCAACTTTCATGCAAACAGTAAAAAACGTTGGTAGTTGAAATGGAAAAACCTACTGTTTTGGTGGTACATTTTCTGGTTTCAACAAAAGAACAGTGCAGTTCCTTTCTTTCTTATGACACTGATGTACAATGGCTTTAAAAAGCGGTGGCATGGGCCCCTGCACCCATGCCTAAATCTGCCACTGATATACAAGCATTCAGAAAGGATGGTTTTAGTACAATATTGTAAACAAATGTATATCGGGCACAAATATAACATACTGTTACAATAGATTTCACAATGTAAACCCCACCAAAAGTTGATTGTAATATGCTCATTCTTCCCATGTATGCATAAGCACTTCAAGTACTTGGGTTCATAGGTTGGTACTAGGCTATCAACCCTAGGTCCTATACAAGCCTAGCCATAAAAATTCCCCGGATATTTCTTTCCAGACTATTTACTTCCCTGGACCCCTGTCTAGCAGGGCGACAGAAAATTCACCCCGGGGATCACGTCATTCTCCCATCCAATCATCAAGGTTCCTTCTGAAGAGGCCCAAAGAGGCTCTCTGCTTGACATGTACGGGCAGTCTATTCCAGAGTCTGGGGAGTCTCTGGGTCAGGAACCTATCCCTCCAGCATGCTTTGTTTATTGTGGTGACAAGGTTTAGATCCCTGGAGCGTGTGGCTCTGAGGGATTGGGATTTCAAGTGTAGCATGTCCAAAAGTTCTGGGTTTGACATGGCCTTGTATGTTAAGCAGAGATCGCCTCGGAGTAGACGATATGCGACAGTACAGCTGGAGTTTTTTTAAGACCGTCAGCATAGGGCATCTGCTTTAGGCCTGTGATTCTTTTAATGAGGTATTTCTGCGACCTTTCCAGTTGTTGCAGAGGTCTTGAGAGGTACATACCAAATGGGGCATTGTATTCTATAATGGGTCTAATGAGAGATGAGTACAGTGAGACAATGACCTCCTTTTTTCTGGATGAAAGGCCCTTAGTGATGAGGTATGCCACATAGGATGATTTCCTGACTGTTGTGGTGATGTGGTTATTGAAGGTGAGACCACTGTCTACCTGTGTCCCTAAGTCTCTTATCACACTTTCGGTATTTAGTGTACTGACACCTATGTGGTAATTCACAGGTACATGTTTTTTCTCAAAAGGAATAACTATACATTTCTTGGCATTGAGCTTGAGCCCATGGCTCTGGCACCAAGCATCTGTTTCTGTAAGGCCCTTTTGTAGAGTATCCACATCATTCGGGGATTCAATAATGGCTCCCAGTTTGCAGTCATCTTTGAACTTTGTCAGCCAGTGTCCCTTAGTGTTGGCCTGTACTTCAGAGAAGTAGATGCCAAACAAGAGAGGTCCCAGGACTGAACCCTGAGGTACTCCACTTGTCTGGAGCTGGATTTGGAGTCAGTTACATTTACAGTGTGGGTTCTGTCAGTAAGCCAGTTGGCAACCCATCAAGTGACGTACGGATTAATGCCCAGCTTAGTAAGTTATCTATGATTCCAGAGTGGGTAATGGTGTCAAAGGCCTTGGCGAGGTCCAGATAGGCTGTGTGGACTGTCTTACCCTCGTCCACGGCTCTGGAGACTGATTCGAAGAAGTCAATCAGGTTCAGGAGACAAGATCGGCTCTTCACAAACCCAAACTGGGTGGAGCCCAACACAAGTTCCATTATAATACGTTCCATGGCCTTGCAGATCAGGCTCATCAGACTGATGGGGCGGTAGTTCCTGGAATCCAAGGTGGATCCCCCCTTGTGGAGTGGAAAATAAACAGCCTCTGCAAGGCTCGAACCCAGGGTCCTGCACACCACAGACAAAGTGATTTGCCACTAAGCCATGCCATCAACAAATATGTAAGTAAGAAATTGAATGCTGGGTACCATTATGTATGAGTTTGTCTGCCCCCCCCTTTTTTACCTCTATCTTATTTTACGTCTCTCCCAGTTCTGTTATTTTTAATTTTTTAACAAATCTAAATTCCTGAGGAGCAGTCCAGCTGTGTACCTCCCAAGGTTAGGGAACATTCACCCTCTGCTCATCAATGGACATCCTCACAGGATTGGGGCAGTGGCAACAGTCTTGTAGGCATCCTGGAACATGGCAGCCTGGCATGTCTCACAGAACGAGGGCTTTGGGACTTGATGGAGGATGTGGTGGTGCAGGTCATGGATAGACAGCTTCAGCCTCTCAAGGTTTCTCTTCAGCAGATGGAAGACTCACTGTACCATTTGGTGCCAACCACCGCACCACCACAGGCCCCTTGCCCCCTCAACATCAGGGTCTTCCTTTGCAATATCATCTGCAATGAAAATGTTTGAGGCCTTGTGGACTGGGGACTGTTGCTAGGCACCAGTCCTCATCATCACCTTCCTTCCCTTATCCTCTTACCCACACAATCTTGCCTGTTTTCCCACTCACACTACCCTCTTATATGAAAAAAAATAAGGGGGGGTCTATCCCCAACAAAAACGTAGTATCCTTCCTCTCCCTCCATTTCAAGGAGAACTCCCTTGATGTGCTCCTATTGTGTCTCCCCTTTTTCAGTCTTTCCTATTTCCCTCTTTCCATTCCTTAATGAAAACATCAGCGTGTCCAAATAAGTATACAGCAAAGGAAATATAATACCCCCTTTTTTAAAACAATGGTCGTGCAATCTGCTGCATGTCCCAAGTCTTGCAAGGATGACAGCACACAACCTTGATCATCCAAATATATATACAAGGTCATACAAAGCCTATGACATTTGCATAGTCCTTAGCACATACTTAACTCTTATCTTCAAGAATTTTACACTTTTGCTGTAAGTAGACACTTTTATCAAAATGCGTTTGCATTTCTCTATTCATCTCAAATATCCTCTGCTGACTGTGTTTGCATACAGACATAGCAGTGCTCTTCGCAAATAACTGCTATGAAGCTGTGAATCCTGGGACTACGAATACCACCCAATAGCTCCACTGAAAGTCATCTTAGATTAAACAATTTTAGTGTCATTTTTTTGCTTACATCTTACCCTTTTTAATGTTGCCTGTTACTAAATAGTGTAGTGGTTAGAGCGTATGCTTTGCAAATGGCCATTCCCGGTTTGATCCGCACTGTAACCAATTTATGGACAGTCACGGTGGTGCAGCAGTTAGCGTTGCCGCCTCACAGCAAGAAGTTCTCCGGTTCGATCCTTGGCTGGGGTGCCTTCTGTGCAGAGTCTGCATGTCCTCCCTGTGGTCATGTGGGTTTCCTCTGGGTGCTCCGGTTTCCTCCCACATCCCAAAGACATGCTGTAGGTGGATTGGACACTCTAAATTGGCCCTGTACATGCGTGTCTATGCCTTCTGTGGAAGGTTGGGTGCCGGGCTGGCAACTTGACACCATAAAACTCCACTACCAATCATGAGCGGACAGGTGATCCGCTGTGGCAACCCCTAACCGGGAAAAGCCAAAAGAAGTAGATTAAATGGTAAGTCAGTTAATAAAGCCAGCCTCAAAAAATGTCAGGATGTCACAAGGAGCTACGAGTGTTAAACTGAACTACAGAAAAAAAGTGCTACAGGCTTGAATGAGTGAAGACACCAGATTCTTGAAACTGTACACATTTCTCCCCAGCACAAAAATTCTAATGGGTCCAAGCACTGCAGTTATGGTCTTCAGAGTTTCAGCAGGCATGTAGTTAGTCACAGATATCAGAAGTCTTTTTTTTTTTTTTTTTTTTTTAAGGAATGGATTAGTATTATTGTTTGATTGCTTTGAAAAAGGAAAAGCTAAGCTGCCAGAATATTTAATGAAAGATTAAAGATTCATATGTTAGTACTATGCTAGCTGCCCCTACAGGCCATTTTAAGCCTAGCCAATTTTATTTTCAAAGGTGGTACTCAAACCCTGTACCTTGTGTCTACAAGGCAAACACCTTACTCATTCTGCCAACTCCCAAGTTGGAGGAATCTGTTAACCAGTTAATATTATCCATCAATAAGAAATTAAATGAATTTGTAGAGAATATGAGCGAAATGGAACAGAACCCATTAGATGAATACATATGAATGCTATCACTGAAGGTAAAGTGAACTACAAAGGAAGCTTGTCCAAGTTATACAAGTTAATTATAAACAATAAAAATACCGAAGCAAAATTCTGCAACTTTTTAGACAGTAGTGGATTGAGTGACTCAATAGAGGTTAACAATAAAACTTTGTTATATAAATCAGTTAGTCAAACTTCAAGTTTATACTGGAAAGTTTTATGTGGAAATATAGGTGTACAATGTTTGTTACTCCCTATAAAATATTGGAGTTTATTAAAATAACTTCTTCAGTTTGTTGGAAATGAAGTAAAGACGTAAAAGCTGACTGTACACATGTTTATGGGTTCTGAAAAAATAAATGTATATTGGAAAGAGATAAGTATGTTTTTAAGGTGTTATGGTCTGACAATTATTCTTTAAATCAATAATACTAATGAATGTGCCACTTCCTTTAACTGTAAAAGCCAAACAACAAAATAAGGTTCTGGATTATTCTGGAAGTAGCTACAAAAGTTATTACAAAAAGTGGAAATCAAACTCAGTTTCTACATTCCAAGAATTTTTAAATTTAACAGCAATACTATGTAGAATTGAAAAAGAAATTATCAGAATAAGACCTACATCATACTAAGACTTTTAGTGGTTGGGATAGCCTTGAAATGTTGCTACTGAAATATCAAGACTCCTAACTGAATCATTAAGGTAATCTTATACAATGTATTTCTAACACTGTACAACAGTATGTGATGTTGAATTTCTTCTATTCTGTGTATATATTGTAAATATGTAAAATGAATAAAAAAGTATTTTTTACATTTTGGAAACTGGCAACTTCATTTAAATAATATACATATTTTTTTAACAGCAAAACAAAACTAATGTTCTTTTATTTTTAGTTAAATAAACATGTATTATATGCTTTCCTGCAATTCTGCAAAATCATGAATGTGAACAAAACTGTGTTGGCTGTTTTCTGTACACAGGAAATGACAGGAACTATTTTGTCACCCTGTGTATAAATACCTGTACCTCTAAAACAGCTTAACATATATTCATGAAATTTTCAGGGAGGGTTAGAGATTACCTAATAAACTCTTATACACTTTGCTCCTAGCTACAAAGGCAAATGAGCACTTGCAATTTGACTTTTAATGAAAATAAATTATTTATAACGTAATTTCATATGTCATAGAAACAATAAAACATGAGTCCAGAATGATAATTTGCAAATTTTACAGTTTGCAATTTTAAAAAAAGTGTGTAAAGTAAAAATATTACTATCAGTTATATGCAGATCAATAAACATAAAACTACATTCACAAAGAAATACATAGCGTCATGATCTCACACATATAAAAACTACGTGTTTACATATAAGAGAGATAGCTTTACTCTTATGTTGTGACAAAAAAATAAATTAAAAAACTGAAGTGCCAAAGCAAATTTCTCATAAATATGCACCGATTCTCAAGCTATACATTCAATGACAGAAAAAATGTAATTAAAAACTGAAGTATTAAAGCAAATTTCCTATAAATATGCAATGATTCTCAGCTACAATTAACATGTATGAAATGTAAAACACATGCATACGTGCACATTAAAAGTTGCCCTTCTATGCTCTGTCACATACATGCAACTATAGTGACACCATTTTAGGTGATAAGGTGTATATATGCAGGTTATCTGTCACAGACTGTACTTCAGAATGTTCCGTTCATTCTAAACATTGTGGCCAACACAGTAATACACCCTTCAAGTATAACTTTTATTCATTACACATTTATGCTTGCAAGATATGCCTCCACAGTATATTTCACAATCACCTTAATGACTGCAATAACATAGATGTAAACTGCTGGTCTTGAGAAAATATTACCTAGCAAAAATTTGTACAGCACTGCTAGCTAATGATGTATTTTAATTGGCTTGTCAGGTAGTGCAAAACCTGTGTTGGTACAATAAAAGGTATTAAATTACCTCTGTGTTCAACTGTATTTTTTTTCATCCCTCCTACTCAATGTGTTACTGTAGGAAGGAATTTACTTCCTAAGGCTTTTTCAGATGTCTTTTGTTTAATTTCCACAAGTCAAGTCATTATAAACGAGTTACATTAAAGAAGCATGCAATGACCTACAGCTATCTGAATACTTTTCTGTAGAAATTACAAATGTTATAAAGTTCTGTCTATATTTCCTACAAGATAAACAGTGAAGTCCTTTATCACATTACTATTATCTAGTTTCTGCAAACAAGTTTACATAACTTATTATAAACACCACAATGCACAGTATTCTTTCTTGTTGCACTTGCACATTGCCTGTAATGTGAGATGTTACAGTATGATGAAAGAAATATAATCAGAATGAAAAAGCAGCATAACAGCCCAGCAATAACACAGCACAACATTAAGTAATGCACCTCTTCGTGAAAATTCCTGAAAAAAATTTCAGTTTCTACATCACTATTACTATTAACTTCCACTACTAGACTTCTGAACAACTTCAAGGAAGTGCTGTTAAAGGTTGGGATTTTACACATATCCATTCAAGTATACAAATACATTATACCTCTTAATCTGTAATCTAACTTCTGCAACTGAATCTGAAACCATACAACATTACTATTTATACAAAACAACAACACTGATGCATAGTACCTACAACAAAAATACAGAATGTGTTTATAAAACCATTTACTTTTAAAAACTCACCAAATCCTGCTGCTGACATTTTTTTCCTGAATGCAAGTAGTTTAATTTTTCAGATATATACACAGTATTCATAATCTGTGACACATAAAGCTCACAAATATAGGGCTGAATACTTCCATCATCACAGAAAGATAGAAGAGACACTGCAAAACCCACTTCATCTTTAAACTTCACTTTAAAAACTGTCCCATCTCAAAAGCAAAATTAAAAGCCTCTATTATTCATTGAATTCAGCACACACATACTCTCCTGATACATATACCCATACACATAAACACACCAAAACAAAGGCAGTATCTCCTTCCAGAAGCACTTCCTTCCTCGAGACAATTTCATCCACTTACTTTAATATTAATGAACTCTTGAAGATCCTGTGAATGGAAGTGTATGTGATTACTTTTGTTTAAAAATAAAATAAATAAAAACATTTAGGAAAATAACAGAGATGTGCTTCTAACATCAGAAAATGGTAAAAATAGGTTTAATTTATAGCAGCAGTGACAGTAGCTCTCTAATTTTTGCCGAGCGGACTTGCTGATTTGCACTATTCGCCTGACAGCAAACACAGTATTTACTCTGTTATGCCAAGCAGGTCAAATGAATACTACTTGAAATGTTTAAAAAACACTGGAACTGCAAGCAACATACAACTGACACTCTTATATGCAGACTTCATTTAAAGAATTGCATAACATGTTGACTTAATACCTATGAGATTTGAGATCCACAACTGTTTGGTTCGTAAGCTATCCACTGGAGAAAGACAGCCAACCACCTGCTGCACTAAGGGTGCAATGACTGTCATATTTCTCAAATATGTCAAACAGGAGATGCAGGTCCTGGTTTTGCTTCAGAAAAAAAACTTGTTCTGATAATACTATCGGCCAAACTAAATGCAATTCCAAGATTTTACATTACAAATGTATGGCAAAAAATGACAAAGTCCTTCAACAAATTCAGGAACGCAACAGTCACAACTACTGCTGCTGCTTCTAAAAGATATATATCCATGGTTCAGTCCATTTCATACGACATTTGCAGATTTTTCACTCTCTCCCCCCAAGAAATGAGTACCACTGCAAAACCTTTGAAAAAGCTAACTGGTTACCTGTGAAACAACATGCAGACTTTCTACTTGCCTCTCAACTATTTAAACTTACCAAGAAAGACACTTTCCCTCCATTAACTTTCAGACTGTTCAGAGATGCACCAATATACAACCTTATACATCTTAACCACTCATGTCCTCTCCTTAAACCCCCCCAAATTAGGCTTCAATGCACAGACCATGCTTTCTCAGTACTTGGCCCAAACTGTGGGAAGTCTCTCCCTTTTCCTTAAAGATTAGTCTTCTTACCCCATCTTCTGATCAGACATAAAAGCACATTTCAAGACTCTAGGAAAATACAACTACCATCTCTCTGGTCATATATCTTAACCTCTTCATTTCCTTCTAATGACTACATACCTTGCTACTACTCTATTTTTGATTGTGATTCTTTCAGCGTGACAACTCTGATTTCCACTCTTTGTATAATGCATGTATATACTGTATAATAATAAAAACGAATGACTAAAAACACAAAGTCTGTAGAAGTTTCGTGAAGGGAATGAAAGCACTTACCAGTTGGATTTTTATGTAATAAAGTCAATGTGTTTTTAGCCATTCATTTTTATTATTTTGCCTTTTTACGGCTATTTTATTTGTTTGTTTGTAAGTTTCGTGAGGTATTATGTATATAATTGTGTGTTTTCGGTCACTATGTACATAATATACTTTATCTATTACCTTTATACCCTCAAGCCAACTATGATACGCACTTTGTATATAATATATGTACATGTTGCACATTGTCATTCACTCTGTATGTAATATCATGTATCTATTGTGTTTCTCTAGGCTGAGACTGAAATAGGTCTAATAGGACCAGTGCTTTACCACAGTTAATAAATTCTAAATAAAATAAATGATAAACAATTGCTTACTATCTACAAACCACAAAGGGCTGCTGGGGTCAGTCGCTATTCCAATAATATAGCTAGAAACTAGAAAAAAATTCCTATATCAATCAGGTCTATATCACCCTTCATCTATTCAAATGATTAGTAAAAGACTTTCTCTCTGTCTCCTGTTTTTGTCATGCTCCTCCGGATACCCTTCATCACCTTCTTATACCTCCCTTTAAAGCACAAAAACACTTAATATGCTTATCCCCTTCTAATACTTCACTCTATTGTACTACTTTATATCCACTTCTAATTAGCACAGTCAAATTACCATTTCATCATTACCTCTCTATTAACACCTAAACTTGCTTTTCCCCTTTAATACCTCACTGTAATGTATTGCTTAAAGTATTTCTATCTGTGCACCACTCTTCTGTCTGTAAATTCTCAACAAAATGCTTTAATATTTGTGAATATCAATAAAAATGTATTATACTGACTACTATGCTATATGTATTCAATGAAACTGCATTTTAAAATGTATTATTGTAAATATTGATTGCATTAAATTTGTTACCTTGGCACTTTCCTTTGCAGGCCTGCACTGAACAAAGGCACCTGTGCCTAGTCAGACTTTCCTGATAAAGAAATATCAATAAATCAATAAATAAATACCCCTCAAATGCATAGAATATCACAGAATACCTAGCATTTTACCTCATATATTTTTTTGTCTGTTCCTCAGAAAATTTGTGTTTTTCTGGCAAATCACTGACGACTGAATCTCTAAACAGTAACAGATATTTCAATTTCAGACTTCATATCCTTAAGAAAATACACGCTAGTGCAAAACGTGTTATTCTAGCAACTTTCTCAGTTTATAGGGAAATATTTACAATTTGTAGGCGACTTTGGGCCTTTGCTCCCCATTGTCTTCGATTCTGTCCAGAATTTGTGTGTTGAGAACTATGTTAAGATTCAGAGAGAACATGATGAATGTTTTAGGAACCCAAGGCTGACAGCAATGGTGTTTAGTGGAAAAAAGTAATGCTCCACATTTCCACGCACTTTTTACTGCCAGAAAATCAGAAACGTTCTAATCGACAGCATATACAAGTGGCAAAAACAAGACAATTCAGTTCCTAGAAAAACAGTACCATCCAGGAGGTCTTATTAAGACAAGCTATCTATGTAGATACAGATCACTGCAATTTTGCCATAACGTAGAAGACAAATGATTGTCAGTTTTGCAGACTGGTGTGCAGACAACTGTACTAATTCATTTAGTTCATGAACCACTGGTTACAAGTTAGCCATGCATATCTTAAAACAACTCTTGCTAATAAAGATACAAGGTTAGCCACCTACATAACCCTTTCTTTAAAGTTATATTAATTTGTCTGCAACTTTATGGAACAATACAATGCATGCTTTAAAAAGCCTTTCAACTTGTCCCTACAATTCTACAGAACTTGGATATATGCACGTCATATCTATTACCAAGTGTAATTTTTGTATATTCTTAAACTATTATATAATTATACAATTATTATTTCTGGTTACATAACGTTGCCATTGTTCCTGAGCAGAGACCGAACTGGTCATTTGTGATCAATGCTCTGGTCTCATTCACAAATGTAAATAAATACAAGTGTTCAACACTACATCTTTACATCTCAACAGAAGTTTAGTTGCTTGTTGCATGCTGTCTCCTCCTGCAGTGACTGACACAACTGACTATGCCTATACACTACAATTTTAGAAAACTCTACACTTAAAGATATTGCACAAAAATACTATAGCGGTCACTATCCAACCCCCTCCCTTTGCTACTCCTAAAATGTACCACCAATCAAAGCCACCTGAGCAAGCCAAGCAGTGATCTACTGAACGATTCAGTTACCATTATTAATTTACCATTAGCCTCTACACGAAAAACTGTTTACTTCTCTGCTATACCTTTTCTTATGCGCTTCAGTGTAAACCACCCTCTGATGCCATTTACATCCAACATGCTCCAATTATTGAGCAAAGCATCAGCTACTACGTTGATTTCCGCCAACACTACAGCTCCTTAGTAACAAATAAAACTTAACCCAACGAAGTTAGTGACGGCAACTAACTCCTCCTTTCACGTACTTTCCCCGCAGATTTCCACGTGAACTCGCGCGATAACTACACATGAGTGTTTGGTCTGTTACCCGTAAGGGTTCGGAGTCTATCTTCAGAGTTACTCCAAACGTTCCTATTTGGAAAACTGCTTGATTGGGGGCACGCCATGAATTTAAAAAGTTTAATTTTACACTTGCAAAAAAGTAACAGAAACGCGGAACTTTTCTTTCGTTTCCATCACACATCTGATTCTGGCTCTAAATTTTGCTGTTCCCTTAACCTCTCCAAAAATTAAGATTTTTGGAGAAAACTTTTCTCAGAAAAGTGATTGTGGATTATTAAATTTTGCTGTTCCCCTTAACCTCTCCCAAAATTAAGATTTTTGGAGAAAATTATTCTCAGAAAAGTGATTGTGGATTACATTCTCGTTTAAGATTTTTAGAGCTGGAAGAGGTGGCATAATATTAGAACAGTACCTCGCAGCCGTGGTGGTGCAGTGGGTAGCATTGTCGCCTCACAGCAAGAGGTTCTCCCGTTCGATTCTCGGCTGGAACGCCTTCTGTGTGGAGTCTGCATGTCCTCCCCGCAGTCGGCTGACGTTAAAGACATGCAGGTAGGTGCGATTGTGAATGGGTGTGCCTTCTTTGAAGGTTGGGCGTGGGGCTGGCAACTCACCACCATAAAAATTCACTGCCAATCATGAGCGGACCGGAGTTCTGCTGTGGCGACCCCTAACTGGGAAAAGCCAAAAGACCTCGCAGGATGCGCAGTAGCAAATCTTGCCCTAACCACGCCTCCAGACCGACAGTTCCTGGCAACCTGTTGAATCTGCTGAATATTCGTTCCTATGCCAAAAAATATTGATGAATGCGTTATGCTGGCGCAACTAAAGCACAGGAGTGGCTTTTTGGTTTTTATTTAGGCAATCTATTAGAGAAGTACCTCGCGGTGGTGGTGCTGTGGTAGCGTTGCCGTCTCACAGTAAGACGTCCTGTTCGATTCTCAGCTAGAGCGTTTTCTGTGTGGAGACATGCGTGAATGGGCATACCTTCGTTGAAGGTTGTGCGTCAGGGCTGGCAACTCGGCACGTAAAAATCTACTGCCAATCATTAGCGGACCGAAGTTCCGCTGTGGCGACCCCTAACCGGGAAAAGCCGAAAGACACAAACAACAACATTAGAGAAGTACCTTGCAGGATGCACAGTAGCAAATCCCGCTCTAACCACGGCTCCAGGCCGACAGTTCTGTTGAATCTGCTGAATATTCATTTCTGTCTCGAAATGAATATTGATGAATGGGTGCTGTTGGCGCAACAACAGCACAGAAGTGGCTTTTTTGGTGCAGGAGGTGTCCCCCTGAAAAAACAGACTAAATGTAATATTTACTTACTGGTTAACTGTGCACTGGATAACCTCACAACCATATGAAGTAGTGTGCCTGCTAGTCATTGGGCATTTTCAAGCCCATTTGCCCTGTCAGTCATTACAGACGTACCCCTATCTGCACAGAACTGTGCGCAAGGTACTTCTCTAATAGAATGCTTTTTACTTTGACACATATTTCACATTTCATTCAAGCAACATCCAGTTCCTCGTTTGATGGAAGTAATTTAAGAGGTAATCAGTAGAGCACAGTATTTACATGTGTTGTAGGATACCACAAAACAGTTTACAGACTTGACACATTTTTCCGGCTGAATATGTTTTAACATGGCTTAAGTGATCGCCTGCGCTTAAGGCATCAACATCTGTAAAGAAGCAGGGGTGTGGGGGGAGGTAATCAGTTCAGCACAGTATTTGCATGTGTTGTAGGACCATCGGAAAATTAAAGCTGTCCAACGCCACAAAACAGTTTCTCAGTACAGTACAGACTTGTCACATCTTACAGGCTGAATATGTTTTAACAACATGACTTAAGTGGCCAAATGTACTTAAGGCATCAACATCTGTAAAGAAGCAGGGGTGTGGGGGGCGCAGCGTCCCAGAAGGGGGTGCTGGGGGGCTCCCCCCCAGAAAAATCAAGGAGAAAAAGTAATCATTTTTTACTGGTTAACTGTGCATTTAATATCCTTAATACCACAAACAGGCTTGTTCACTAATGGCTGCTTTACGGGGAGTAAACATAAGAGTTGGTTTCCTGCGTGAATATAAAACGGCCTTCAGTAATAAATACATGATGTGACATGCAAATTAGCATGCCTGCTAGTTATTAGGCGTTTCCACGCCCATTTTCCCTGTCAAGCACCACCAACACACCCATATCTGCACAGAACTAAGCGTGAGGTACTGTTCTAATATTATACCCTGTAATATTATAACCTGCATTATATCACAAGGGATCATTCTTAGGGATGAAGTTATACACAGAGCAGCTCAACATCTACTATTATAGTACTTTCTAGACTAAGTGCAGCCACAAGACAATCTTGCAACCTGCAAATTACATTTTCTACTAGAAATTTCAGGTAGTCTACCTTAGTTTGACTATGTGAGATGTTGTAGTTCTGGGACTGCAACATAAGTAAATGTCTTCACTTCTAAAAAAAGTTAAAAGCAAGCTAATACCATAAAAAGACGGATTGTGTGATTGCATTTTGAAACTCACTAGCTCAAGTCATGGCAATTATTATTTTCCTTTGTTGACCATGTAAAGGTAATAAGCCAGAATGAGGGGGGAAATATGCACAATTAGTTCTTTTGGATAACTTTTTAGAAACCAGAATTAGGTGTGCATGTAGCACCTGGGTTGAATGAAAAGTTCCGCATTAAATCATGGGTAATGGAAGGGTAAGGTAGGAAATTATGGCACGTGGAAACATATTTTTTGACCCATTAAAACTCAGTAATTTTATAGCTCATTTGCAATATTCTGTGACAGAAACATTTGGGCAAACCTTTGCTGTTTATGAAATCATTCCCACCATTAGGCTATGATAAAAACCTTCAAGTCTGGGGAAAATGAAAAGAAATGTTCTACATTTAGTAGTGATAATAGTAGCAAAATGTTAATAAATACGAAATGGAAATCTGAGACTGCACTTAGCATGGAATGTCTGTTTTATGTTATGAAATATATAGTAGTAATGGCTATTTTATTGAAATATTTAGTACTCATTTTTTTATGTGTGTTTAAAATAATGGCTTTCTATGTTAAAAAATATATAGCACTTCTTACCGTTTTGTTTATTATACTTTTATTGTAGGAATTGTACAGCATTTTATATTACCATAGTACAAAATACATAAGAATTCTAGGCTTCCTTTTCTTAGAAATGTAATGTTTCTGATTCTAGAAACTGGAATTACTTGTACGTCTCTAGTATATTCAAGGCATAGCTCTCAACTAATCAGGGACAAAACTCAACAGAATCAGAGACAAATCAAGAAATAATAAGGGACAGTTTTGAAATATTAGTACTATTAACTTGAGAACATTGACAGACTAAGAAAGTGAACTAATATAAATTACCTGAAGTAAAAGAAGCCTGTAACTCTAATTATTTATTAAATGTAATCTGCCACCTTTTTTCCAAAAGTCACCAGTTTTAGGAGTGAATGAGAGGGCAGAGCAAAAATTTGAGTCAAAACCAGGGGACATTCCTGAAAATCAGAGACAGGTGAAAGGTATGACTCAAGGTCATTTTAAAGGTTGCATTTGTGAGTCTTCTCAGCAGGAAATGTTTCAGATTGTGTTATCCAAGGTATGCAGGATATCATCACCAAATTACCATATTTAAGAAAGGTAATCCAGAATGCTTGAGTCAGGTCTGGTATCTCACCTGTGATGCAGAGGGTGGCAGGACTAACAAGAAAGAAAATACAAAGGATTAGCAAGATAAAAATCACTTTAGCTAACAATAAGGTTTGGGATTGGCTCCTTGTTTTCCATCTCCCATATTTTCCTCCAATCAACTTCCCTGGACCCTCCTACCATTGTCTATAACTGCATTTAAATAAATGACCTGCTGAATGTAAGGTATTAGAATCAAGAACACTCATTCATATGCCTACTTAACTGACTTGAAACTTAAAAAAATGTGTCTATTTCTCCCACAGGGAGGGTATCAGAGAGACATAGGCTCCTAGATCTGTTAATTCAAGTGATTTTATCTGGACGAATCCTTTGTACTCTTTTTCAATTTATCAGATTTAAGAAATATGTGAATGCTTGATGTTGTCAATTAGGAAAGGAATGTGCACTCCTACTTTCTTCATTTTGGCCTATAATAAATAATGATAATTGGAGTATTACAGTTCTTTTACTTCAGGAAAATGCATGTTAATTCACATTCTCTTATTTTGGCAACCTTTAGTGTTAGTATTTTGAAAAAGTGTCCCTGATTATTTATGGATTTGTCCCTGATGCCAGGAGAAAGAGGCTGACAGCTATGGTGTCAATCATTCATAGTTATTATACTTCCACCAGGTGTATTCAGTGTTTGCTGGGCATGTATCACTTCAAAAGCCTTGCTTTGCAGTTCGCTGTGCTAATTCCCATAGATCTCCTAACATCTAAACTTTATAATGAATCCACTCTTTAAAAATGTTACTAAGCAAGATAGCAAACTGCATTTTGTGATTAGCAGACAGGGTTTAAGAGGTCAAAAATGAATAATGTCTTGTAATGTGTACTGGACAGCAAAAAAGTCCCACAATAGACATATATCTTGGACCCAATCAGAGAGACTTTGTCAAAACGGGAAGGGGAAATCTGTGCAAAAAATTCACTACCATTCAACGAACAAATAAAAAACTTCCATTATCATGGCATTATTTTAGATATACAAACTTCCATTGAGGTCATACAAGTGTTTTGACTGGTGGTAATGGAGTGATATGTCTCAACCTATGAGCAAAAAAACAAAAAAAAACCTTAGCACTGGCCATTGTAAGTTGTACGGCTCTCAACTGTCCCTGATTTTGCTTTATATTTGTGATCTGGTCATTGTAAAATGTGTGGTTTTCTGGCAAATTGTTAGACCATGCTTCTCAACTTCGTTCATCAATAATTCTGGACAGTGCCAAAGTAATTTGGGGACAAATGCCCAAATCTGGGACTTTTTAAAATATTATTCTAATTAACTTAAAATGTTAATAAAACAGAATTTTTACATCATCATGCATTTTCACTTTTGACAGGCTAATCTGCAGTGATTTACCAGGAAACCAAAAATTTTATGAGAGACAGGGCAAAATTATGAGGCAAAATCAGGAATATTCTGCATATTTCTATCAACAAGTGGCAAAGTTGTGGATAGTAGTTAATAAAGAGTTGAAGGATTTTATCTGGGAGGGGAAGAGGGGAAAAGTTAAGTGGGATAAATTGATCCTTCTAGCAGAACAAGGTGGTTTAGGTTTACCTGACAAAGTGATATTTTAGAGCTACACAGTTAAGATTCTTATATATAACACAAGCAGAAAGCTACAATACAGAGTGCAAGAGATGATGATGAAGGAGGAAGGAAATTCAAGAAATAAGGAGAAAGTGTGATTTTGCATGCAGATCCTTAAGGAGAATAACAACAGTCACACAGGGTCTGAATGGAGAGATAAAAAGTCAGCAAGGAAAGGAGAGTAGTAGTGCTGAAACTGAATTCATCTTCAAGTCTTGGTGAGTAGCTTCATGAGGTTGTCCCTGCTTTTCACAAAATCTCACCAAGGCGACACTAATATGTAGGCTGTATTTATATAGCATATACCATGGACAGAAGTAGGTCAAAAATAAAAAAAAAAGATAACTGGGTGCACAAGACCCAGGATAAAAAGTGCCCAATCCTGGTAGGTGCACTGGTGCCAGGGCTGGAAAAAATGACAGTGTAGAATCCTCAAAATACAGAAACATTCCCACAATGGGGCCAGGCCAGACACAGGGGGAGGATGCCTCCCCCCCACCATTGTAGAAGGAAGTAGGAGTCCACAAAAACTGATAGGTCAAAAAAGAGCCACGAAGACAATAGAGTATACTGTTGAGGATAAGAAAGAACTGATGTATTGTTACTATTATGCAAAAAGCCCAGAATTTCCAGACACAAGATATAGAAAAAAGATTAATAGAGAAATTAGAGGAAAGAAAAAATACTTCCATAAGAATAACTGTCAGAAGCTTCAAATAAAAAATTGTGGTCATTAATAAAACAATTTTTTGAAAAACAGTATATAGACCAATAAACTTTGATCTGTTTGGAAAAATAAGCATCTGAGGAAGTACAAAAATAAAACAACAAAACCTAGAAATTTCTGATGCAGTATTTATGCAAAGGCAAAAGCCAAATTAATCAACATAAAGAAGGCACCCCCAAAGATATTCAAATAGAAATACAGGTAAAGGCATCCAGACATGGAAAATTTCACAATAAAAAAAATAATATCACAAAGACGGAATGTTCATAGGTTCATAGATGTGTACTAGGCTAATGGCCCTGGAGCCTTTACAAGCCTAGCCCATAGGATTACCTTGGCATCGTGCCACACGACCTTAGTTCCCAGTGCCTCTGTCAAGTAGAGCCACTGGAGTGATCCCCGGGGTGAATTTTCTGTTTCCCATCCACTCAAGATTTCTCTTGAAGAGGGCCAGTGAGGTGTTCTGCTTGACATGTATGGGAAGTCTATTCCATAGCATGGGCAGTCTCTGGGTTATGAACCTGTCCCTCCAGCATGTTCTGTTGATTGTGGTAATGAGGTTGAGGTCTCTGGGCCATGTGGTGTGGAGGCCATGTGGTGTGGAGGGATTGGGATTTCTTTAGATGCAGCATTTCTAACAGAGCTGGGTCAGACATGGCTTTGTAAGTCAAGCAGAGATCGCCTGTAGCTAGGCAATATGAGACAGAGAATAGTTGATGTTTTTTGAGTCTGTCCATGTAGGACAAGTGTTTAAGGCCTAGAATCCTCTTTGTGAGGTACTTTTGCGGCCTCTCTAGTTGTTGCAGGTATCTAGTGAGATACATGCCAAATGGGGCAGTTATTATCAAAAGAACAGTTGCTTAATAGCAGTCATTTTAAATGCATGCATATTGTCATGTCCCTTTTTTCTTTTTAGCACTCCGCAATTGCACCTCTTCTTTTTCTGTGAGATTCCCTATATTCTGCAATACTTTAACCTTTGTCAGTCCATGTAAATAATTGTTGTTACGTCTTAACCATATCTCTTTTTCTTTTATTTCCACCATATTTTTAAACTCCTCTTTAATTTTATCACACTCCCTACCTATATTTTCAGAAGAGATTTCTATCTTCCCGAACAACCCCAAATAATTTCCACTACCCATTCCTTCAATTCAGCAATTTTTAAAATGTAGGTGGGGAAGCAGTAGTGTCTCATTTTTATTTCATTATCATGCATTTTATTTTAGTTATTATTTGCATATGATCTGAAATAGTTATTGGCCACATATCAAAACATTCAGCTAAATGCACACATTCCTGTGAAATATAATTTCTGATTAGCATAGCCCAGTTTTTGTACCTTGGGGAATAATATGCAAGTTCTCTCCAAGCTTCTACTACTGAATTCACATCTTCCCTCAAAATATCTTCATATATTTCTTCAATAATATACCCTCTTTGATTGTATTTTCCCTTCTAGGCCCCTGAGATACATCCTCACTGCTGCAAATCAAATTCCAGTCCCCCACCTAAAGTAATATTCCCTGATGAAAGATAATTATTTCTCCCAGAATTTTCTTAAGCTCCATTGTATCAGTTTTAGGTGGAATATAAATAGATGTCAGTGTACTCCTCCTTCTTTGCCAGTAGCCCCTTTGCACTACAAATCAACCATTATCTTTTTTCCTCTCTTCTATCACTATTGGAGCTTCACTCACAATTAAAATAAGTACTGCCCTTTTCCTTTATCCCAGATACTCTGCTGAATAACCACAGTGAAATCCTTTCTTTATCAAATTCAACTGCTCAGTTCCTTCCAAATGTGCCTCCTGTAGCATAGCTTTTTGCACCTGATTTTTTAAATATAGTTCACTATTCTTTCTTTTTAAATATATCTATGAGACCATTCACATTTAAAGATAATATAGCAAGTGTTGTCATTATGATTAGAAGTTATTATTCTCACCTGTTATGTGTAGCAGCTTTTTTTCTTAAAAGCATTTAGTTTCAGCTTTTGTGTTACATGCATACACTAATGTTTGACAGGTTAATCTTTTATACAGCTATTTCTTGTCATATCCATTTGATCCTATAACATATCTTACAAGACTTTTTGTTTTAATGAAAACCCTCAAACAAAAAGGAAAACACACCCAGAACTCTCCTTGAACCTATTAACAATACTGACACACACAAAACTATGCACATCTTCAAATAAGGAAGTTTAAACCTCCCAATAGGAACAATTGTTCCAGACTGATAGCCACACTCACATGCTTGAATTAATCTATAAAAAGGTCATCCATGCTAAGACGCATGCTATAGCCTATGCTTTTACTTCCACTAGGTGCAGTCTGTTTTTGTCTTACTTTTATTCCACTTTCAGATATAGAAAACAACTTGAATGCTTTCAGAAAACATTATCTCCTAGCCATTGAAAGAAGTACTCTAGGTTTATTGCCCCCTTATCAGATTATCTGCATGGAAACATGAGAACCAGATATGCAGTTGCCTTCCACTCAAATTTCAAGTTATTGTCAGTACTGACACTTAGTAGTTTAGTGTTGTTGACCACTTTAATTATTGTGTTGTTGGAGGAGGGCATTTTAAAGGCTCTTTATTGAAATGTCAGCAGTCAAAATGCTGAGTGCTAAGAAAACAAAAAAAAAGATTGAAATCTCAGGGAAGAGAGAATATTGAAACATCACTCTTCTCCTTAAAAAAATTATTTTTTGTGGGGGGGGGGGCAAACCTCCCCCCCAATGTAGGAGGCAAGCTGCCCCCACCCCTGACCTTATATATACCAACTGAGATTGCTATACTCAGAGAAAAGGGAATATTCCAAGAAATGACATCTCAGACTTGGTATATACAAGTCTGATCTTTAAACCATTCAGTCTCTGCATTTTGGGACGCACTCTAGTGGGTCCTGACATTTCAAATGGTTACCAATTCTGAAATTTGCTTTGTAATCGGTATTGGGTTTGGGGTGAAAAGGAATATTTTGCCTTCTTTGTATTCAGGATGAGGTTGGATTTGGCCAGCCAAGATTTGATGGAGGTGAGGGAGTTCTAACTGAGCTGCTGAAGATGAGTAGGAGTTTTGGTGGGGCATATATGAGTAGAATCATCAGCATATTGGATTAGGTTAGCATGTTTAATAGCACTGTGCAATTTGTTAATAAATATGCTGAACAAGAGGGGCCCAAGTACTGATCCATGGGGTACACTGTTCGGAAGGTGGGATAGCTTGAGTGCCATTTAACACTTTGTGGTCTGTGTAACAGGTAGATTTGGAACCAGGAGAGGGTGGGATGCAATAGGCCTGAGAAACAGTAGCTTGTCATGGGAGACCACTTATGTAAACTGGTAAAACCTAATGCAAACCCTCTACTTTTTTTAGAAATGTATAAAAAAGTGTATAACAGTCTGCTTTATAAAAACTGTATAATAACTGGATACAAACTTTCTAATATTTTTGCAGCTACGTAAACCTAACATTTTATAATATCTGAAGTATATAACTTGAGTTTATTTGGACTGTTTACTACCTCTGAGCCCAAATCATGGCTGAAAAGAGTCTCTTGGCCAGTCCATCTCTTTGGTTACTAAGTTTCCATAAAGCAGGAATGCATGATGGGCACAAAAAACAGGTACAGAGGGAATGCTGTATTTATACTGAAGCCAGGTCTCAGTAACTGCACAAACATGTATGATTTGTTCAAATGGTGTGGTCTGATTTAGGGCTGGAAATGGTTAAATTGTTTCCTGCTACATTGGGATGCCCATTAGCTGTACTCTACCTACATAAGACAGTGCAGGGCAGCAAGGTCTTTAACCAGTAAATGAAACCCATGGAACAAGAGGTGTAGGCCATCCTTGACAAAGCAAGTGGGACTGTCAATCATCTTGTCCCATGCTGACACATACTAGACCCCCCCTGACTACCAATAAACCATAATTATATTTGTATGTTGAGAGGGAATTTAAAGCCCTTGTGATGATATGAATCCTAGCACCAGAAAGACAATTAACTGTAACCCTGTCTTTGTCCAGTCTTGTTAATATGGAATCAGTGTTCCTGACAAAACAATCACCAGTTGCTAAGATATTGCTGTTTCTACTCATGGAATTTGAGGTATTAAATGGTTTGTGTTCTCTCTCTCTCCTAGTGACCCTTTACTATGTGTGAGCATAATGCTGGTATGGAGGTGGATATCTGCTAAAATCCAGTCTTCTTATTCCTAGGAAGCTTCAGTATTGAAATTTTTACAGTCCCAGCATAAGTCAGTTTACTGTGATTGTGATGAGATGTGGTTGGTAGTATGTATGATGCTCATAAGCCATCTTACTGGGTGAGAAGGGTGCCTTCATTTTGTATAGATATTTGCAACTCTCACAGAGTGAATTATTCATGAGCAGTAAAAGTTCATTGCCATATGGCAGTTTTTGACTGGCTAGACAGAGGGACCGAGCTAGTAAAGATGTGCAGCAGGTAAGGGTGATAAAGGATAATGAGGGAAACATACTCACAAGCAAGGAGAGTGTGTTGAGCAGAAGGAAAGAGTACTTTGAGGGGCTGATGAATGAAGAGAATGAGAGGGAGAGAAGGTTGGATGATGTGTGGATAGTGAATCATGAAATGCAGTGGAATAGCAAGGAAGAAGTAAGGATAGCTATGAAGAGGATGAAGAATGGAAAGGCTGTTGGTCCAGATGACATACCTGTGGAAGCATGGAGGTGTTTAGGTGAAATGGCAGTGGAGTTTTTAACTAGATTGTTTAATGAAATCTTGGAAAGTGAGAGGATGCCTGAGGAATGGAAAAAAGGGTTTTGGTACCAATTTTTAAGAATAAGGGTGATGTGCAGAGCTGTAGTAACTACAGAGGAATTAAATTGATCAGTCACAGCATGAAATTATGGGAAAGAGTAGTGGAAGCTAGGTTAAGAAGGGAGGTGATGATTAGTGATCAGCAGTATGATTTCATGCCAGGAAAGAGCACTACAGATGTGATGTTTGCTCTGACAGTGTTGATGGAGAAGTATAGAGAAGGTCAGAAGGAATTGCATTGTGTCTTTGTGGACTTAGAGAAAGCATATGACAGGGTGCCTAGAGAGGAGTTGTGGTACTGTATGAGGAAGGCGGGAGTGTCAGAGAAGTATGTAAGAGTGGTACAGGATATGTACGAGGGTAGTGTGACAGCGGTGAGGTCTGCGGTGGGAGTGGCAGATGCGTTTAAGGTGGAGGTGGGATTACATCAAGGATCAGCTCTGAGCCCTTTCTTATTTGCAATGGTGATGGACAGGTTGACAGATGAGATCAGACAGGAGTCCCAGTGGACTATGATGTTTACAGATGACATTGTGATCTGTAGTGAGAGTAGGGAACAGGTGGAGGAGACCCTGGAGAGGTGGAGATGTGCTCTAGAGAGAAGAGGAATGAAGGTCAGCAGGACTAAGACAGAATATATGTGTGTGAATGAGAGGGAGGATAGAGAAATGGTGAGGATGCAGGGAGTAGAGGTGGTGAAGGTGGATGAGTTTAAATACTTGGGATCAACAGTTCAGAGTAATGGTGAGTGTGGAAGAGAGGTGAAGAAGAGAGTGCAGACAGGGTGGAATGGGTAGAGAAGAGTGTCAGGAGAGATTTGTGACAGACGAGTACCAGTAAGAGTGAAAGGGAAGGTGTACAAGAGGGTAGTGAGACCAGCTATGTTATATGGGTTGGAGACAGTGGCACTGACAAAAAGGCAGGAGTCAGAGCTTGACGTGGCAGAGTTGAAGATGTTAATATTTGCACTGGGTGTGATGAGGATGGACAGGATTAGGAATAAGTATATTAGAGGGTCAGCCCAGGTTGGAAGGTTTGGCGACCCCTAATGGGAGCAGCTGAAAGAAGAGGAAGAAGAGTACCAAGTGCTATAAGATGACAGAAAAGATAAAAAATGGTTTACTTTACATTTTGTCCAGGTGTGTCTTGGATTTAGTTTGCCTAAGTGCTTAAATTTTGTTTATAGTTTGACCAGGTATAGGGCATTGACGGAGAACTACACTAGGTGAAAAAAACAACTAATTCTGAGCAACTAAGAGCAGTTTAATGCAGCCACACACACACACACACACACACACACACACACACACACACACACACACACACACACACACACACACACACAAACAACCATGTGAGAACAACACAGCTGGTACAACAACTGTTACGGCAATAAGGGATCTTTGCTTAACTAGTAACAATTCATTAACACTGAGAGGCATAGAGTGCAACTAATAGAGGCCCAGTACAAACACATTCAACCTAGTGGCAATACTGTATCTATGAAATGCCTGACTAGCAACAGATAATAGTCTGACACATTTATGCACAACTATTGGGACTACAGCTATACTGAAACTCAACAAGCACATTAGCCGATGGCCAAGCACACAATGGGTCTGTGTAGTCACTTTAAGTGTGACTATTGAAAATTGACACCCACTACTCTGCAGAGTCACCTACAATGGCATAGCTCAAAATGCAATGGTGTGCAAACCAGCACAATTATAAAAGCATTTTCCTATTACACTTATGTTATGTCATATGCTCCTTCCATAGACAGGAACACAGTCATTACTGTACTATATGCCTAGTGCAGTATTACTAACACTACATCATTCTATTCTGTTCTACGATTGTGGTCTGACTGATGCCACATGTTATCCCGGCCCCCACACTGGTATGGCTGGACTTGCCTCCTTATTATCTGTTCTGTAACTGGCACTAAGGCATCATTTAATGGTCTTTAGCTATATGCGCCTGTGATTGCAGGGTGCCACTCTTCAGCACAGTGATTACTTTCTGCCAAAATTGAACAAGCAGTTTAGATCTAGGTCTTGCAGGTGATCTGGTATGCTTGGATTTTGCAAAGGCCTTTGATACAGTGCCCCATGATGTGATGTTATGAGACTTAGGAGACTTTGTAGAGCTAACCTCCCCCCACAGGTCCTACTTAACCTTTTACAGAGCCATGATTGAGAGCATATTGATAAACAACATCATTATCTGCTATGGAAATTGCTCTCAAGCTGATTGGAAGGCACTGGATAAGATCGTTAAACAGGACTCAAAAATCATTGGCTCCAACCTTCAATCCCTACAGGACATATATTCAAACAGATGCTATGGTAGAGTCAGAAAACTATTGAAGGATATACACCATTCAGGTTATGGACTCTTCAAACTCCTACCAACAAGGAAGTGCTACAGAAGCATTAGATGCAGGACATCCAGATTCCATAGCAGCTTCTTCCCACACGCTATCAGACTGCTGAACAACAAACCTATAGCCTAACCCGCTAAATGGGTAAAACATTATTTATGTGTAATATGTCATTGTTATTTATATAACTCTCTACATAGCTCACTTTATATGTCTCTAGCTGCACTATGAAAACTGTAAACTGTACGTTTATGGCATATATTGGTAGTGGGTAAGTTTTTTACATGTGTGCCTCTTTATTTATTTATAGTACTGTTTGTTATACATCTTTATATTTCCACTAAGTCTGTTCTTCTTCTTGAATTTGTTTTGTTCCTGGTGTAAAAAGCTTTCAAATTTTTTTGCTATATTTATTTTTAGTATCTTATTTTGATTTCTATTTTTAGTATTTCTAAATTATTATTAATTTAATCTATCTTTCTTCTGTAAACTGTCATTCTTATGGTACGAGCCTGAGTATCGAAATTTTGTATAGTGATACTTTTTCCTCTGTGTTGAACTGTATGACAATAAAGTTTACTTTGACTTCGATTATGAACAATGCAGCAATTGGGAATAAATCCTTTCATTAAAAGATGGGTGGCTTATTGGCTAAAAAAGTAAATTATACTGTGAAGATCAAAAACTGTTTTTTTTCTAAGAATAAAACCCCAGGTGGCTGTATCCTAGGGATCCGTTTTGGGCCTATAATTGTTTGGCTATTTATGTCTGAATTTCTGACTCAAGAAAAGATTTGGCTCAGCATGTTTGCCTTAACACCAGATTTGAGGGTATGGTAATGAACATCAGTGACCAAGGTGTGCTTTAAGGATAATTAGACTCTCTTCTACAGTGAGCAGAATTAAGTATGAAGTTTGTTAGGAAATATATGGTAATGCACTTAGGTAGTAACAATGTTTGATATCCATATGTTCTAGATAACCAACTTCTTACAACAGCCAGTTATGTGAGGGATCTGGGGGTCATGATGGAGTCTGGCTTAAAATATGAAGAACATCTAAAAGGGATGATAACAGGATGTTATGGGTTAATAAGAGACATTTTCTGAAGCTATCTTGTAGAGATGAAAAGGTTTCAATCTCACTGTATAAATGTACTTTTAGTCCAATTATATAATGTTGTAGATCTTTTTTCTTATTTAATTTATATCAGTGCAACAAGTTAGAACATGTGCAAAAAATGTTCACTGGACAGATATCAGGGATTACTGCGGTAGCGTTGTCACCTCACAGTAAGACGTTGTCCTGTTAGATTCTCAGCTAGAGCGTCTTCTGTGTGGAGACATGTGTGAATGGGCGTACCTTCGTTGAAGGTTGTGCGTCAGGGCCAGCAACTCGGCATGTAAAAATCTACTGCCAATCATTAGCGGACCCGAGTTCGACAGTGACGACCCCTAACTGGGAAAAGCCGAAAGACACAACAACAACTCATCTCTCATATAGTTGGCAATTGAAGCATTTGACATTGCTCTCCAATAGGCAAAAGTTACTGAGAGGTGATTTACTTCTCATATTTAAGTGTTTTCTGAATGATATCTTAGCTATAACCTTGGGTATTGCTTTTTTAAACATAATGCTGCTAGAAGGAACAACTGTCTGTTTGTAAACTTACCCTAGTTTAACTTACCCTACATTAACTTCACTTTTGAGTTATTTCTTTCATAAAAGGGTCAGTAGATTATGGAATTCCTTACCTTAATACTTTAGAAGTGGAAAGTCTGGAGCGTTTAAGAAATTTTTAGGTACTTTGTTTAATAACAACGTTTTTGACTCTGGATTATCTTTTGGCAAACTCTTAAATGGCCCAAAGTTGGCCCTGAGTTTGGAACTCATAACACTGAACACTGAAAATATTGTGCATGGTGTGCTGAATGTGGAGAGATTGCATTTACTGACTGCTATCTTCCTCCATTGTATTTTTATGGTATGTTGGACCTGTGATGCTTGCCCTGGTAACATGCCTTGCTATGGTCTCGCTTTTGCCTGCAGTGCAGCTGTATGCTACGTAACACGTAATGTACTAGGACAGTATGGTTTTATGTCCTGCTTTTCTATGAGTATAATACTCATTTTTGCTTAAATGGTCCAAACACAAGAAATTTTGCTTCAGCTTCTTGTGTACCTACTGTGCAGTTTAATGGATCTGGGAATGCACTGAAATGTACACTTAATCCTCTCCAGTTTACAGCTGCCTTATGAGTGACATCAGTTAGAAAAGGGTATGTAACATTTTTTGCAGAAATAAGAATGCTGACTCATCATATTTTTTGTTCTTTGCTGCATTATTTCACTATTTAGTTCAGTGTATTTCCCATAATACATGTATGTTTGTTACGTACCTACCTTTCTATTAACCACTTTGTATATGACCATTAGTAAATACACAGCAGAGGTCATCAGTCTGTCACACGAATGCATCAGGTCTATGTTTAGCCATCAAATGAATGTTTCATTGAATGTCTATTAATTGAATGTTAAACATCAAACATGTATTTTACCGAACAGTCATATCTTCGAAAATAAAATCATTGAATGGCCATAGTTGGCCAACATAAAGGAACTGCAATGTACTACTTACTTACCAGTAACTTAGCTATAAGAAAACCCCACTGTAGTGTGACCTTGGAGTTGGTATATTTAATTAGCAGAAGGGGTGGGAACAGCCCTCAACATAAGTCCGATGTTCACAGAATCCTCCTTTTGTGGGGGGCTGTGCCCCCCCCCACACCCCTCACTAATTATATATACCAATTCTTGAGGACACACTACAGTGGAGAAAGGGCATGTTTTCTTACAGCTAAGTTGCCGGTAAGTTAAGTAGTACATTGCGGTTCCTTTATGTTGACCAACTATGGCCATTCAATGATTTTATTTTCAAAGATATAACTGTTCGGTAAAAGACATGTTCGATGTTTAACGTTCGATTAATAGCCGTTCAATGTAAGATTCATTTGATGGCTAAACATAGACCCAAGTGCCTTATATGCAATGCTGAGATGGTAGGCACTGAGGTTTAGGTTCACAGGTTATTACTAGGCTAATGAACCCAGGGAGCCTTTTTAAGCCTAGCCATGCTTCCCCAATCTATCTGACAAGTTTTTATACTCTAGGGTTATTTTAAGGTGTGTGTGTGTGTGTGTGTGCACACACGTGTGTGTGTGTGTGTGTGTGTGTGTGTGTGTGTGTATATCTATATCTATCTATATATATATATATATATATATATGCTTGGGCATGGGTGGTTAAACATTTACAGACTTGTCTTTGTCTGCTGAAGACATAGGTGCCAGACCAGAGGTAAATTTCCAATTTCCCATCCACTGATCCAAGTTACACTTTAACTGATTTAGGAAAGAACTCTGCTTCCCATAGATTGAAGCCTGTTCCATAGAAGGGGTATCCTCAGAGATACATACCCATCCCTCCAACGTGTCCTATTTATGTTTGGATAATTCTGATGCCCTGTTTTGTGGATGTGCAGCAGAATCATCAGAGAAGAGCAGATCAGAGGATGCTATGTAGGCCAGGCATAGATCTCCTCTCAGCAGTCTAGAGGAGACTAAGTACTGGATAGATCTTTGAGGTGGTCCATATAGGACATATTGCTTATGCCCTGTATTCTTTTTGTGAGGAACCTCTAGTTGTTGCATATGACTGGTCAAGTACATACCCCAAAGGGGGCACTGTACTCAGTGACTGGTCTGATGAGGGCCATGTACAGAGGAACAATGACATTCTTTGACCTAAATGCCACACCCTTGCTTATAAGTTGCACAACATAGAATAATTTCCTTACTACAGTAGACAGATGATGGTCAAAGACCAGGTTACTACCTACATGTGTTTCAAATCCCTGACCATTGGGTCTGCTTTTAGGGGTGTATTATCAAAGTAGTAGTTTCCAGGGGTAGCCATTTTCCCTAAGGATACTATTATGTATTTCTTGGCATTGAGTTTTAGAATGTGACTCTGGCACTAGTTATTAGTCTATGTCAGGCCTTCTTGGAGGGTATTTGTGACTTTTGTGGATTCTATGACTGCACCTAGTTTGCAATTGTCTGCAAACTAAAAAAAGAATGACTAGTCCAGGCTTGAACCTGGCACCTCTTGCACTAAAGGCAAAGACAAATAGCAGGAGCCACATTCACTATGAACATGCCTTTGATTATGACCAAAGACTGGCAGCTGATACTGTACTGTTGTTTGTAGATGATGTATTTTGTCAGCTCTAGATCAGTAGGTCACCATATTAACATATGAATGCAGCATATGACACCAAGCACTACAGGCATTTTTCTGACATTGTGAAAGGTAATGCTGGAATGGCACCCTGATGAGTTTCAAATTTATGTAATCATTAATATGGACCACAAGGACATCTAGGAAGGTGTCAGATATCCTGGAGGATAAGCCTGTGATATCACCAGTGTATCCCTGGTTGTACTTTGAAAGATACCCATGGCAAACATTTACAGTTCCAAACACACACCATGACCTCTGTGGGACGACTGGTCCATTACATTTATGTGGTATGCATGTTGATCTTTGATGGGGATAACTCACTCATGAGAGTAGTGTGGTTCTATACTTTGTCTCTGCAGGCTGCAGACTTCTTGTAAAGTCTTGCTATTGGCACCATATTACCTGAGCACTCCTGGACTCAAACCATGGAGCATAGCCCTGGTAGTTTAGGATCTAATTGGTAATCTGTGACTTTATAGAGACTTAGTGGCATGCTGTTGTTGTTTTACACTACAAACAGCTGTATTATGTAGGACAACGGCATCATTTTTATTATTGTTTTTCTATGGTCTGCCACTAATGTGTGCACTGATATCTTAAGCATATTCCACTTAACTAGACATCATTTTCTTGTGTTTTCCAAGCTTCTTATCTTGACAGAGGCAATGTCATACATTTTATTGGACCAAACAGGTTTTGCAATAAAGCACTAATGCTTTCAGTCTACATGAGCTTTTTGACAAAGGAGATCTGTCAAAAGCGTGCATACTTGTATTATAAAAGCAATGTAGGTCCAGTAAAAATTATTTGCTGTTAGTAGACCAGTGCAGATTCTGTAAGCTTCTAGACAAGCCTCATTAACAAGTTGCTCAGCAACATTAATATATGCTGACTGTAACCCTATTTTGCAACATTTTCTGGACTGCATTTTAAGTGCATAGAAACAAAGCACAAGTTTGTAAACACAGCAGTCACAGTTCAAAATATCCAAAGGTAAAGTAGGCAGCAAACAGCAGGCAGCAGATAAAATAAATCCAAGTTTAATGTAAATACAAACTGGTAAGCACTTTCGCTATGCAATCATAGCTTCTCAGTGTTGAGTGTTCTTGAGTGTTCTTAAATTGTGCTGCCAAGATTTGCTGAATCTAACTTATTTTTAGCACTAGGGGTCCTTTCAGCCTTTTTTATTAAAACCTTTTTTAGTGAAAGTTGTTGAAATTTTTGCTAGCATCTTTTGCTAGTTATGCAGAACATTCAACATCAGCTTGCTTGCTAAAATGAGTGAAAACATTTGCCAGGTTGGTAAGTAATCCTATATATTGTTTATGACCTGTAATAAATATTTGGACTTGCTCATTACTATACTGATTAAAACTAAATTTTGTATCAAAGTATAACATAAGTACTTCAAATTTAGGACTTTTTCAATACTGAAACTGTTTGTATTTGAGAAGGGCAAAATCAAGGTAGTTTAGTTTTTTGAGATGCATAAATATTGGATTTGTCTTCCCAGTGTTGAATGTGTAATCCATCTGAAGGCAGGCTGGATTTCATAAGACAGGTTGCTGTATGCAAAGATACACAAGGTACCTTACACACTATGCAGGCTTGTCCCAGTTAACAGACAAATGGCTGCCAAGTAGGATAGGTCTGCATTACCAAATTACAGGAGTTTTGGTGCTGCATATAAATGCAGGAGTGAGATTGTGTGGCTTATGCTAATGAGGCCCATAAGCTATAACTCCCTGAAGTACACAAGCTACCCTCCAGAACAGCAAAAGAAATTTGTAAATGTATGTGAATAATTAGCAGTGCACATGAATGCATTTCAGTGGGAGGGAATCCATGCAGGGTGAAGCTGAACAACTTGACCTTGTTCAGATTGCTGATCCAGGTAAGTAGTGCATTATGTGTGCATACAAGGTAATGTGACTCTGTACATGTGTACATGTGTATGGGTGAAGAGCTAGTGTGTGAGGAGTCCTAAGCATAGAAATGATTATTGTGAGTGTGCGTATGTATACATGTATGTTGAGTGGCAGCTGACTGACACGAACTCTGTCCAGGATGAATAGGGAGATTGTGGATGTAGACTGTGCAAGCACTGAAAATGTCTGTGTTTCTGTTGGTCTTTTTGTCTGCATGAATGTCAGAGTATTTGTGTGGGGTGTATGGCTGTGTCTGTGTGTCATTTCTGCATGCCTCTCAACCTCTTCAAGCAAGAAATCTAGACAAAGCCATAAATAAAAGTGGGACAAAGGCACAAAATAGGAACAATTTTTAAATATTACTTTTACAAACTTAGAAAGTTGATAAAATAACAGGTTTTGCATTAGTATGAATTTTATGAAGGTATGAAATCTGAAACTCAAATGTCTGTGATTATTTCCTAACTTCAATCTCGAATGATTTGCCATTAATTTGTCCAAAACCCACAATTTTATGAAAAATGGACCGAAAATATGAGGCAAAAATCAGGACACTCTTCAAAAATCTGTACAGTTGAGAGGTATGCATCTCTGTAATCAGACAGGGTGGCTAGGTAGAGCAGAGCTGCAAGTCATAACAGCTTTGATCTAATTAGCCTCCCCTGTCCATCTGCAGCTGGGGTAGGTATAGTATTAAAGGTATTTGTGTGCTTGTGAGTTTGTGTTTGTGTGTGTGTATTGGGGAAGGGGTCTGTCTGTGTGCCTGCTTGTGGTGAGAAAGTCTGTGCCCTGTGTATGGTCTGCTAGATATCTATGCTACTTACCAGCATATGATAGTACGGCACTCAGCTGAGCCATTCACACTGCTGCAGATAAGAAATTCAGTGCCATGCAAATTCCCAGTTAATGAGATGTTGTTGCCTTGCTGGGGACACACTACTTGACCCATCTGTGCAGTGGAGTTGTGCTGCTACACCTTTGTCTATGAATTCTAGTCTCTGATGATTCTAATAGTTTAGAAAGGCCTCTGGTTGCTGTCTATACTAATAATTATAGCATCATTTTCTTTCATGAGCATATTAGTCTTACATAGCACGCTTTGTACATTATTAATAATGCAGGAAAATCATGAAAACACCACTGAGCTGCAGAAAACTAGACCTCATGACAATCATTATATGTTACTGTTCTACAGTACTTTCTTATTGATAGGCTTTGAACTTTCATAGAGAATTATCTTGAGCATAACCAGTTTGTTATATGCTTATGACTTGGATGTCAATAAATTCACTTCAAGAGTGGAGAAAGGGAAGCTTGAGAGGTGAATTGTGACATCCAAATTAGGAACACATAACTAGATATTTATGACTGGAGATACTTCATAGAATGTCGTGTCCACGCTGCTGTGGTGCACTAGTAGTTTCAGAAAGAAGTATTGAAATATGAAGTGTTTTACTGCTTTGAAAGCTGAAAAGCAGTGTTGTCACATAGTGGCTGGAGTCTTAAGTATATCTCTGATGCCTAAAAGCTGTTAAATACATCAGTTTGCTGTGTGTGAGTGTGTGTGCACGCACGTGTGCATGAGAGCAAGAAGTGTTTTTGTAACTTTTAAAGCTGTTTCCATTTCACGGTGTTGTTTCTTAGTGGATGCTATATTTTCTCGGGCATAAGACTAATGGCTAACTAAATTTGCAGATGACTGCAAACTAAGAGCCATAATCGAAACTCCAAACGATGTGGACATCCTACAAAAGGGCCTCACTGAGACAGATGCCTAGTGTCAAAGCCATAGTCTCAAGCTCAATGCCAAAAAGTGCATTGTCATCCCCTTTGGTAAAAACTCTGTACCCATAAACTACCACATAGGCGGTAGTCTACTTAACACTGAAAGTGTGATAAGAGACCTTGGGACACAAGTGGACAGTAGTCTCTCCTTTGATAATCACATCGCCACAGTGGTCAGGAAATCCTTCTACATGGCACACCTCATCACGAAAGGTTTCTCATCCAGAAAAAAAGAGGTTATCATAAAAGGGCTATCATCCAGGAAAAAAGAGGACATTGTTCCCCTCTATTCGACACTCATTAGACCCATTATAGAGTACAACGCCCCTTTTGGTATGTACCTCACAAGACATCTACAACAACTGGAAAGGCTGCAAAAATTCCTCACAAAGAGGATTACTGGCCTCAAACAGATGCCTTATGCAGACCATCTCAAAAAACTCCAGCTTTACTCCATCGCATATCGCTTACTCAGAGGCGATCTCTGCCTAACATACAAAGCTATGTCAAACCCAGAGCTGTTGGACATGCTCCACTTAAAGAAATCCCAATCCCTCCGAGCTACACACTCTAGAGACCTAAACCTTGTCACCACAATAAACAGAACATGCTGGAGGGATAGATTCCTGTCCCAGAGACTTCCCATACTCTGGAACAGACTACCTATCTATGTCAAACAGAGCTCTTCATTAGCACTCTTAAGAAAAATCTTGATGATTGGATGGGTAATAGGAAGTTCACCCCGGGGATCACTTCTGTGGTTCTGCTTGACAGGGGCACATGAAAATAATTTTCTTGGGTGGCGAAAGCCAGGGTACCTTTTTGGCTAGGCTTGTATAGGCCCTAGGGCCAATAGCCTAGTACCTACCTATGAACTATGAAAATGTGTAACAGAAGATTGTGATAGTATCCCTGATCAAAAATAACTTGTTATACATTTGAGATATGGATATCAAGAATTTCACCTGAAGAACACAGTGAAATGAAGCTCAAAAGGTGAATCTTGGGACATCTACATTGTAGATATGTAATGAGTTCTGATGCAAGAGTCCTGATCATATTTCTAGCCACCCCAACTCTTACTATCTGCTCTGAAATGACATTTAAAGAATGTATTAGGAATGGGCCTATCAGTAAGCCAAATATTGCTTTGTTTCTGATTTATTATCCAGCCTTTTCTGAGCCTGTATATTAATTTGGAGCAACTGAAATGATGCCTTGATGTTAGTTTTCAGTGGACTGTTAAACATTTATACTTCATCATGCATTGTTTATATTTGGTTACTTAAATGGACCAGCTATGCACAAAAACACATGACCTTCTATCCTACTATGCATAACCAACCCAAGTAGCTACCTTTTTCATTGCTCCAAGTACTCTCCTATAATTAACCTCACAAGTCTCATTTTTGTAATATACTGTTAAGGGGTTGGGAGTTGACATAATAGTTAAGGTGAATACCTCACAGACACACGGTACAGAGTTTGATTCTCACCTTTGAGGGAAGTTGGCTAAGCTTAAAATGGCCTAGTAGGGCAGCTAGCTTGGTACTTACCTATGACCGTAAGTAGGAAGTATCTCACCAGACACATTTCAAACTTGTTCAAATCTCAAACCTAGAGTATTATATAAACATACATGTATAAACTTATCATATCACATCTCTCTCTCTCTTCAAATCCTTGGGACTGAGTGATGGTCAAAACATGGTGGGTAGATGAAAGAGAATGTCTGTATGCCATGGGCTGATCCATCCTGGAACACATATGCAAATGACTGAAAAGATCAGAACTGCTGCGTCATCTGTGAGATCCTATCTCAGTGGTGGATGAACCACTACAGAAGATTGTGATTTGTTATATGCTACATATTATGTCTGTAGAAGTATACGGAGGCATCTAAGGCCCACTTGATGGCTAGGCACTCACTCACTGTAGCTGTGTATCATCATTCAGCACTGGATACATTCCTTCACAGGATGCACTTCATGTAGGTCAGGATGCCGCTGAAACTATAGCTGAGGAACCTGGGCAAAACATTCATGCCGAATATTAGGAGTGACAACAAAGAGGTGGGCAAAAATAAATACTTTTAAGTGGGAAATACCCTGTCCATCTCTCTTCTCTGTCCATTACACATGGTTAATGTGCTGGGTACTTGTTACTAGTCACATTTTTGCGAGAGGCTGCCAAAGAAACAAAGTGAAGTATAAGCCACCCCTAACAGCTGGCAAGATCAAGTAAGTCCTGTACTTAAGCCTTAGTTTTTCATGGCTGATGATAACCTTGAATTGCTACCACTCTTTCTATTCCTCATCCTTCTAGCTACTGTATAGCCCCCAAAACTGATATTATTTTAGACCAGTGGCCCAATGGTCAATAGTAAGTCGAATTTTCCTAAGAGAGTTGAGTCCCTTCTCTATTTTATGCAAAATGGATACCCAGTCTTGACCAAAAATGACATCATCTGAATGTGTGGCTGTGTGGTTGTACAATCTTGCCTGTCAATTGTTGAAATGTTAGATGGGCCCATGCAACCTGAATAGGACTGTATACCGAATGCATCTGCTTTAGAAACTTCTACCCTCTTCCACCCTTTCTGTATGAGGCACGTGACAGTACACTTAACCCTTTGTTAGGTCCAGGAAAATGAGGTATTATTTTCTGTTCTTTTCCTTTATTGTTGCTGAGTCAGGGAGCTGTGTGCTCTGCAGATAGAGCTCTAACCACCTCCTGCTCCAATATGAGATCAAGTAAGGCTCTGCAGCAGTATATGACATAAGGATCTATTCTAATTTTAAATGTTATCTTCAGGCAGCCTTTTTAAATGAGTACTTAAATTCAATTTCTTGTTTTGTTGCTATATTTATTATAATAGTTATGCTGACTATCACTGTTAAGTAGACAGGAATTTTCTTTGGTGTACTGAACTGCACTGTTGTATAGTTGATAAAGTATTGCCTGGCACAAGTTGCTTTGGTTTATAGTAATCAACACTTCTACATTTTATTTATAAATAAGCATCTGCTTTCATTGCACTCATTTATTACAATGCAGCGAGCTGTTTATTAAAAAGTGACAGATCTAACATGACTTTTTCCAATTGCTGCCACTGGCATGACCTCTTAATAACAGCAATAAACTCTTGTAAAATTTAATGGCTCTATTGGCTGACATGTAGGTAGACATGCATACTTTAAACATAAGTTCCACATCGAAAAATCTACCCAGACAATCATGTCTTGCTATAATAATATAGCGTGTATTATGACAGATAAAAGTATGAGCTGACTACTTTGAGATGTCAAAATAAAATTTGTCAGTAAAGTGCAGAATTTATAAGCTTGCACATTGTAAGGACCTCTAATAACAATCCCAAATACCGTGTACATATAAAACCATCCCAAGTCACCAGAAAAAACTTAGGCTGTACCCTCAGAAACAAACAAATTCACAAACAAGTATGGATTCACGCATTACCTTATTATTTAAACAATGACCATAGATACCATTTACATCAGAAGAATAGCAAACTGGATGCAACAATAAAGTGGACAGTAGAGAGAACTGAGATTTAGTAATGATATAGAATAAGGCAGCATATGAACTGATGGAGTTCAGTGCTCAAAGGTGCTCAAATATGACCTCAGGATATAAGCTGAGGTGCCTTGTGTTACCATACCATTTCTGTTGCTAAGTTGCATGACTTAACTCTCCACATAATGTATTTAATATTTATTTAATTCAGCTACTCGGGGTAGTCCTACTGAGGGAAATTCTTGTTTACAGGGAAGACAAGGGTAAGGAAACTTCAAGATATGAACAAAGCGTCACTTGAGTGTCTAGGAAGTGTACATTCATACACAGTGCAATAAGGATATATTTTAAGTGTGACTATCTAGATGTGCATTTGTTAATATCACAAGTGTCCTAATTTTACAAGTCTTGCTCCAAAGAGGAAACATTTCAGCATTATGCCTCCACCCACTGGAGGTTCAAATTTATGAGTAAGCAAATTTTGAATGCTATGATACTGGACTCTCTGCTATGATTTTTTTGATGGTCCCTTGCTATGATTTTGAAAGATGACCAGTTAAAAAGTATGCCCTAACTTCCACTATAAGATTGCTATTACGCATGACATAAAGAGGGTATCCTGCCCTTTAAGAATTTCTTTTTGTGTTCTAAACTGACTGCAAAGAAGGATTAGTTTGGCAATGGCTGAAGGATTGGCCACTCACAGTGGCATAATTTCTGGATAACTAATTGCATTATCTAGAACTGTTAATGTATACAGGTTATGCTCAACTTCTGAGATACTTGGTTGGCTGCAATCACCTGCATTAGAAACTGAAGTTAAGTACAAACATGCAGTTTTAAAAGTACTGTATTTCATTTTTTCTGTTACCTAATTGTGTGTTTCACTGAATATAGTGTACTGTGTGTCTCTCTGCTATAAGAGGGGCATGTGGTCTTCTCACTTCTTTGTTATCTGATATTTAACTGTTAGCCTAGAGGGCTTCTTCTGTACTTTAAGTGCTAACCACAAAGTTTGAGAATTCATTTTATGCTCAACTTCTGAAAGACTTTGTAGGCTACAATCACCTGAATTAGAAGCTGAAGTTAAGTACAAACTTGCAGTTTTAAAAGTACTGTATTTCATTTTTTCTGTTACCTAATTGTGTGTTTCACTGAATATAGTGTGCTGTGTGTCTCTCTGCTATAAGAGGGGGTGGTGGTCTTCTCACTTCTTTGTTATCTGATATTTAACTGCTAGCCTAGAGGACTTCCTCTGTACTTTAAGTGCTAGCCACAAAGTTTGAGAATTCATTTTATGCTCAACTTCTGAGAGACTTTGTTGGCTACAATCACCTGCATTAGAAGCTGACGTTAAGTACAAACTTGCAGTTTTAAAAGTACTGTATTTCATTTTTTCTGTTACCTAATTGTGTGTTTCACTGAATACAGTGTGCTGTGTGTCTCCCTGCTATAAGAGGGGGCAGTGGTCTTCTCACTTCTTTGTTATCTGATATTTAACAGTTAGCCTAGAGGGCTTCTTCTGTACTTTAAGTGCTAACCACAAAGTTTGAGAATTCATTTTACGCTCAACTTCTGAAAGACTTTGTAGGCTACAATCACCTGAATTAGAAGCTGAAGTTAAGTACAAACTTGCAGTTTTAAAAGTACTGTATTTCATTTTTTCTGTTACCTAATTGTGTGTTTCACTGTATATAGTGTGCTGTGTGTCTCTCTGCTATAAGAGGGGGTGGTGGTCTTCTCACTTCTTTGTTATCTGATATTTAACTGTTAGCCTAGAGGGCTTCCTCTGTACTTTAAGTGCTAGCCACAAAGTTTGAGAATTCATTTTATGCTCAACTTCTGAGAGACTTTGTTGGCTACAATCACCTGCATTAGAAGCTGAAGTTAAGTACAAACTTGCAGTTTTAAAAGTACTGTATTTCATTTTTTCTGTTATCTAATTGTGTGTTTCACTGAATATAGTGTGCTGTGTGTCTCTCTGCAGTTTGTTTCCCACCCACCCTCCGTGTTCTTGTTTTGGTGTTAGTATTGGTGGCTCTGGAATTGCCTGCCCCTCCTGTAAGTCTGTATTTGAACACTCCTCCTGAGTCCATCTCATTTGCTCACTTAACCGAGTCCAGTGAGATCATATTCTGAGTCTGGTGTTCACTCTACTTAATACAGAGAGAAGATTTGAGAAGGCCAACCCACTTAGATTCTTCATTCCTCTCTCCTTGCACTTTACTAACAAAAACAAAAATAAAAAATAAAAAAAAAATTGCACTTTATTTATCTGCTTTTACTGTATTTGTGTTTCCTCCTACTTTATTTTGCTTTTGCCTCTTCTTAAAAATACTAAATTGTATTTATTCTGCTGCATTTATTACTGCTTGGTAGTGGCCTTATTAAATTGTAACTGTTATTCTAAGTCTTTTGGTTTAAGCACTTGGGCTTCATACCGGTTGTTTTACATTAAGAAGGTTTGTGGTCTGCACTGTTGTGGAAGGACAGGTAGCTTACATCCTTCTAAGCTGGGAATTGCTGATTGAAGGCTCAGTGTCTGCTATTCTAAAAGTGTATTAGTTCTGGTTTAAGCACTTGGGCTTCAGGCCAGTTATTCTACATTAAGAAGGTTCATGGTCTGCACTCTTGTGGGAGAAGAAGCTGGATTCTACCCTTCTGAGCTGGGAATTTCTGGTCACAGGCTTATTGTGCCTGCCTATTTGAGCTGTTTCTTTCTGAAATTGGTGCGCCCTGTTGCTGTAGCATAGACCAGATTCAGGCCTGCTGAATCTAGCTTTGTTTGTATAACTTGAGCACTGATCCAGGCCATCGTTTTTTGGTGAAGGTTCCCCTGCACCCTAGTAGCAGGAGTGTGCAGGAAAAACTTGTCTGATTGAAGACTGCTGGAACAGGGCTCAGTTTTGAGATTTTTTCTGGTTAATTGGGTAACTTGTTTAAATCAGTTTGTTCATTTTCTATTGCTTTATATATATAAAAAATGCACTTTATTCGTCTGCTTTTACTGTATTTGTGTTTCTTCCTACTTTATTACTAGGAGCATTGACTACAACTCTGACCTGAGATATATAACAGTAAGTATCCTTTTCTGTGCATTTAAAGTGTTTTTTGATTGCATCTGCTTTATTTTCTGAAAAATATATATATACTTGTTTCCTACCTTTCTTAGCTATTATAGTCCATTTTTCAGGTTAGTGCTGAATTCAGGGCTGTGTTAAAAATCTCTGTGTTTGCCCATACCTTACATGGATAGAAGGAAGTTTCTCTGTTCACCTTTGAGAGAGGAGAGCTTTGAGCAGCCTATCTGTCCCTGGAGGAGGGATTTTAGCCCAGAAATTAGTAGCTTATTGGCCATTTTGGGCTAATTTCTATCTCTTTCATTTCCCTGCTATAAAAAACACATTTGCCCATTTTTGCGTGCCTGGCAGCCCCGGTTAGCTAGTGTATAACTATTCCCGGCTCCACAAAGTCTCCTCTTCAATTTTTCCCTTGGAACTAGACAAACTTTCAATTTAAGCACTCAAGCCATTCAATTCTCAGCCCGGCACTTGCTCAAAGCTCATAGCAAGCACTTATAAACCCTAGCACTGACCCCCCTATACTGTACAGAAGGACAAGGCTCTCTATTTGACCTTACCAGCCATTCAGTAAAACAGTTCACTGTACCTATCCAGGCATGTCCAAAGGGCAGTTTCAGGTGTACTCTCCAGTCCAACTGGTGAATCTGGGCATTTTGAGGCAATGTTACAACTGTCTCATGTACACAGACAACCCTCTCCTCCTACCACCAAACACTAATACATGCAAGAGATGCAATTATACAGCCAAACTGGAGGCTAATCTCTCTCAACCCAAGACTGGATCAGACAGTCAAGAGGAGAAGGGAAATACTTGCATCACACCACCAGTCTCACATAGACCCATTAAACCAGCACTGGCAAAAAACACACATAAATACACAAAAACATACTCGGTGGCTCTAAATAAAAATCTGCAAAAGCAACAGAGACCTCCAAAGCAGACATCCAAGCAACCTCCACCCCCCAACACAAACCATGAAACACATACTTCACAAAACCAGTGTGCCACGCAATCACAGCCCTTAAGGCAAAATAACATACCCAATATACTAGTAATAGGTGACTCTATAGCCAGGCACACTGACGTCCCACTCACTAGGCTGAATAAGGAGAAGGTTACTGTTGGTTGCCTGTCAGGTGCCAGGATCCACCACATAACACAAGCACTCAGGTCACTCCAGAACAAGTACAAATACGACTCTGTCATTGTCCATGTTGGTGTGAATGACCTGAGCCGTACCTCCCTGGACTACACGTAAAGAGACATGGAAGACCTCTCTGATCACATAGCCCAGGCTGGTATGACCCTGACCCTGAGTAGCATCCTGCCCTCACCAAGAATGATACCACGGTATAAAGAAAAATGATCAATTTCAACAATTGGCTAAGTTTCTGGTGTCATTCATAGGGGATCCAGTGTCTGTCCACCTGGGATGACATGCTCGACAAGCCACACTGCTTCGCTAGAGATGACTTGCACCTGTCAACCTTAGGCTTTCGAATACTGGCCAAGGTTCTTGCCACCCTCATAGTGCCTTTCTTAGGCAAGGTTTAAAAGACAAACCCACCACTGTAAATAGCACAAGTAACAAAAAACTGAGGGTAATGCTACTCAGTGCTATAAGTCTAAACCTCAAAATGCACGCACTCGAGGAACTCCTCAGTATAGAGAAAATCGATATATGTGCAGTACTAGAAACCTGGTTTAAGGCTCCAGAGAGCACCCCAGCACTACCAGGCTACAACTCATACCATACATTTCGGCCACAGAACCCAGACCGAAATACAAAAGGCAGGGGCGTATCCATATTCATCAAGGATACCCACACCTCCAGGTTAGTGGCACAACACAATGCTTCAGAGATCATCCACGTGCAACTAACAATGGGCAAAACTGCAATTCAAATTGTAGCTTGCTACAGACCACCCACCATGTCCCAGGACCCCCATTCTGTGTTTCTGGAAACACTGGGAAACATAAAGGTCCTACCAAATGCCCTAATATTGGGTGATTTCAATTACCCAAACATTAACTGGGAGAACTACTCAAGTACTAACTCCCTTGCCCAACATTTCCTAGAATTTATAAACTCAAATGCCCTGGATCAACTAGTCAACACTCCCACTAGAGGTGACAACATATTGGACCTGGTCATCACCAACATGGGGGACTGGTGTTCCACACCAGAGGTCAACCCCTCACTGGTTAGATCTGACCATAAACAAATCACTTTGGATATCCACATTCCGCCCCCTCCCCTGGACAAGGAAACCACTGTGAAAAACTGTTCAAAAGCAAACTTCACGTTACTTAAGACCAAGGTAGAAAGTTTCAAAGCCCCCATGCTAAGGGATAACGCTGTCCAAGCTGCAAAATCCTTTACTAATGCATTCTATGGGCACCTACAAGAATGCATGGATCATGCTATCCCAAGTAAAACCAAGATTCACTCCTCCAAGAAAAGGAAATCAGTCTGGTGGACCCCTGCCATAAAAAAGCTATACTATAGAAGGAGGAAAGTAGTACAGAAAAGAGTAAAATCCCAAGAATGGAAGACATCCCTGATCAGTATCAGCAAGAAACTACGATCCCTCATAAAATCATCCAAGGCGAGCTTCGAAAGAAAAATTGCCAAGGACTCCAAAGATAACCACAATAAATTCTTTAGCTATGTCAAGAATCTAAGTGTCAATGCTCAGATCTGCTCGGAGTTAGTGTAGAATGGCACAAAATACACTGAAATGGCCAATATTGCCAACAACCTGGCAGACAGGGTCAGTGCAAACTTCACCCCCCCTCTCACCCCTAAAAGGGCCCATAGCCATACCAGATGAATGTAGAGCCCCTGAAATCACAGACACTCAGGTTAAAACAGCTCTCTCCAAAGCCAAAAACACAGCATCCGTGGGACCGGATGGTGTCCCAGGCTGCATCCTACACAAGCTCAAAGATGAACTAACCCCTCACCTAAGCACACTGTTCAAACTCAGCCTCTCCACAGGCTATGTACCCATAGAGTGGCGCACAGCAACGGTTATTCCACTCCACAAAGGTGGAGTCACAACAGACCCTGGGAACTATCACCCTATAAGCCTGACTAGCTTGGTCTGCAAGGCTATGGAGCACATCATCATGGAACTCATTAACAGAGACATTGGGAACCTCCAAACACTGGACCCTACCCAGTTCAGCCTTGTTAAGGGCAGACCATGCCTCCTAAACCTGGTGGACTTCTTTGAGACAGTTACCAAGGCTATAGATGAGGGAAAGGTGACACACACAACCTACCTAGACCTTGCAAAGGCCTTCGACACCATTTCCCATTCTGGTATTATAGACAAGCTCACCAGCCTGAACATAAACCCCTACATCACAAGCTGGGTTGCCAACTGGCTCACGGACAGAACCCACATGGTGAGAGTTGTGGAAGCTAGGTCTGACTCTAAACCGGTTACAAGTGGCATTCCTCAGGGCTCAGTCCTAGGACCCCTCCTGTTAGGCATATACTTCTCAGAGGTAAGCACAGAAGGACTATGGATGACCAAATTCGCAGACGACTGCAAACTAGGGGCTATAATTGACTCTCCAGCCGACACAGACAGCCTCCAAAAGGGTCTCACTGAGACAGATACATGGTGTCAAAATCATGGCCTCAAGCTAAATGCCAAAAAGTGCATGGTCATCCCCTTTGGAAAAAACAAAGTATCCACAAACTACCACATAGGTGGTAGTCCCCTAAATTCGGAAAACGTAATAAGGGATCTGGGGACCCAAGTAGATAGTAATCTCTCCTTTGATAATCACATTGTCAGGGTGGTTAGAAAATCCTTCTATGTGGCCCACTTAATCACAAAACGGTTCACATCCAGATCAAAAAGGTCATTGTGCCCCTCTACTCATCACACCCATCATAGAGTACAATGCCCCATTTGGGATGTGCCTTACAAGACACCTGCAACAGCTGGAAAGACCACAGAAGTACCTCACCAAGAGGATCACTGGCCTCAAACAGATGCCCTATGCAGCTTGACTGAAGAAACTCCAGCTGTACTCGGTTGCATACCGCCTACTCAGAGGCGATCTATGCCTGACATACAAGGCCATGTCTAACCTAGACTTGATGGACATGCTCCACCTAAAGAAAACCTTATTCCCTCGAGCCACATTCTCTGTGCATCTAAACCTTACCACAACAATAAATAGGACGTGCTGGAGGGATAGATTCCTGTCCCAGTGACTTCCCATGCTTTGGAACAAGATTCCAATCTACATTAGGCAGAGCTCCTCAGTAACACTCTTCAAGAGAAACCTTGATGAGTGGATGGGAAACAGAAAGTTTACCCCAGGGATCACTTCAGTGGCTCTGCTGGACAGAGGCACAGGGAACTAATCTAAGGGGGCGGTGAAAGCCAACACATTCTGGCTAGGCTTATAAATGCCTTTGGGCAGATAGCCTAGTACCTACCTATGAACCTATGTACAAGCCAACTTCAGTATACTTTCTATAAGCTGCACAGCTATTCTTTCAAACTCACTTTCTGTTATCATTTGTATTAATGGGGTCATACTACATTTTTGGGGAGAAATCCACTGATACTCTGGGCATTAGGTAATCCCCTGCCCACTGTTATCTAGCTCCCTGGCCAAATATACTTGTCTATTTATGTTCACCCAACAAATGGTTGTGTACTAGTTTTATTGCTAGTTTCCTAAATTTTTGGGCTATCCGAACATGTTTTAGGATCTCTTCCCTTCTTTTAGTTACCCTGTAAAATAAATTGTTAAAAATGAACTGCTTCAAAGTACAGACATGTGGAATACTCAGTGTGTTACTAGGCCCTCCACTGGATACCTGCACATTATTTTTGGTTTTCTCAAATGTGGGGATCCCCCAGCTAAGTCACACTAAAATTGTATTGTTTGACCACATGTTTTTCACTGTATGCCCTGCTTACTCCATTTCCTGGTTGTAGCTGGGTTTCGGCTCTTTCCCAGAAATCTCTTATCTACCACTTATAGCTCTTTTCTGTCTTTGTTCAAGGCTTCCCACTGTAGGGAAGGGAATGGAAACATGTCCTCATCAGACCACTCTTTGACTCTTATGTGGCCATCTAACTGCAGGATACTCAGTACTATGTGCCTTTAAAATAAAGAAAATCATTCCTTGTTTTCCCTAGTGTAGCAATGCTTAGGGACTCCTTACTGTTTACTGATTGAAAACATGACTGTAGGAAAGTTACCACAGTCTATGTTTATGGCATTGAGCAAGTTCTTGCCTACTGGAGACCACAGGCACCATACCCAAGAGTATAGGAGTGTTGCTACAATCCATACACTTGTACATATTTGTGAAGTGTCACTTGATTCATTGTATTTTGTATAATACCACATTCAACGGTGGCTGCAAATTAATGTTCAGGTGTATCTTTTTTATATATGTGAGAATCAAAAAGGTTATCAGTTCTATTCACCCTGCAGTTAACAAGAGTTCCTTTGTTTATGTACTTGCTCTCCACAACATTGCATTTATAACACCTGAGAAGCAGTTATTTTTGTACCCCCGCCTATAAGTAATCCTGTATCAAAGTTACCAATGCCTAGGTTAATAAGTTAGTCACATTTTCAAAGTTCTTTCGCTAGCAAAAAATCCTGATTGTTTACCAATTTGTAAGGGTGTTTTGAAAATTTGAACATATGCCAGAGAAATTTTGAAAAGTCAGTGAAAAGGTCCTTTTTAGCTTGCTAGGAATGAATTACATTTGAAGTAACAGCTGAAACACTTTCCTGGTAGCAAGTGTTTTCTTGGTTAGAAACACGTTTTTTTTTTTTTTTTTAAAGAAATGTGTTATCTCCATTGGCTTTGTTCTCTTGAGTTACCTAAATACTCTTCTCATGTTCCTTCTTTGCCTTCTTTGTTCCGGGTGTCATAGCTCTTTCGCTTATATAGTTAGTGTCACAGACTGATTTTGTTGCCTTCTTTGAATGAACTACCTTTATACTAAGTGCTTGCAAATCTGAGGTTTCCATAACTACACACAGTATCCTAGCTGAGGTCTCAGTAAGGACTACCATACCGAGGCTACAATGCAGTACAAGTTCGTACTGCACAGTATGAGGGCGAGGGGTTTCATGTAAGAAAAGAATGAAAGAGAAGCTTACAAAATAAGAAATAAGGCATGCACACACTGAACACACTTACGTAAACTTTGTTATCAGAAGTGCAGGTCACTTTCACACATTGCATAGGCAGTAGAGTCTACTGTTTTATGTGGATGCTTAATGCACTGCAAAACTGAATCGAGTTTGGTAACAGATGAGCATATACACAGAGGTCTGACATTTTGTCTAATGCTTGGTTTCAAAAGCACAGAGAATGTATGGATTTTGATGTAACTGGAGCTCACAGGTGCTATTTGCCATCAGATTTACTATTCTGTCTACCTCAGCTATATAAATCCAAAGGCAGTATAAACCTGGATGCACTGATTGTATTCTGACACACTGTAACCATTAAGGTAAACCAATGAAAATGTAATAAATTCATTTCTATACAAACTATACCACACAAGGCAAGATGCATACTTTTGCTATTTTCCACATTACTATCCCTAATAAGCTAGGTAATGACAAAAGGTTTCTTCTACTTCTAGCATATTCCACTTTTTGAACTTGCTTCTGCTATATAAAGGTCTAATATACAAATGTTGGCAAAACAACATGTTAAAGTATCTGCTTATTTCTTTTTGCCAGTTACAATAGTCTTCTACAAGCAGCCTGTAACACAAGAAATGAACAACTTCAAGCCAAAATTTCTCTGTACATAATCACACTAATCCTTTTGCCCAGAGATAATTTTACTCAATTAGAAGGACTGTTTATAATGTGGGAAATCATTTAGCCATTTAGAAATTCCTGCACCTATTCCAAGCTCTTGGACACTGTATATAAGAGAGTGGTTAATGCCAAGTAACATTTATCATAAGCTATTAATAGAAAATTCCTCAAAGAAAAAAACCTCTCTTAGTAAAGCTGAAGTAATAATTAGCATTTCTGGAAATTTTCACTGGTACAACCCATCTCAGTGTCACTGCCTTGGGCCTGTTAAATATAAATGAAGAAATGTTAAGAACATAGCAAGAAATGATAAATATGCATTACTTGAAAAATACCTTGGTGGTACTACTTAGTGAATAATATAACATAAAAAGTTCTGTGAGAAAGAATGCTGATGTTTGTTTGTTTATTTGTTTATTTATTGATTGAGTGACATTTGGTGACTAGAAAAGTCCGACTGGGTCAGAAACCCATTTTCAGCAAAGGCCTGGGGAGAAATGCTCCACAGTACAAAGTTTTGAAATTTTGAGTTTATACAATATCAGTATCAAGTCTTAGCCTACATCTTAGAACATAGATTAAAGTACACTATTGGCAATAAAAAATATACAGTCTAAAACATTTGTGCCATCAAGAAATGAGAACCTTAACAGTTTAGTAACTTAGAAATTATATTAGTTGACAAGAACAGTTTAGAGAGATAGCTTGAATGTTGAGCTATCAAGTCAGTTTTGGAAACAGAGGGATAAAAGCTTAATTTGAGAAAGTCAAGCATTAATAGTAAAAGAAGCTTGAGGATGGAAGAGGAGTATAGAGATGAAGGGGAGATAGTAGAAAAGGTTACATTGGGCTGTGTTGAGGGAAGATTATAGTATGGGAAAGGAGAGGTTAATTGATCAGTATAATGGCTAGTGATGGCAGAAGTTTGTGGCAAGTATGAGTGTGGGAATTAATGGACAGGATACATTGAGAAGAAAGTTTAGTGTAAGAGAAACTCATGATATAATGTGGGACAGAGTGAGAAAAATGTTTAGTATAAGGGGATCTAAGAGATAATAGAACTCAGAGTATAATGCAGGGTTAATGAGGGTGGGGTCTTTCCCAGCACACCGTCTTACCTAACAAATGCAGTGCAGCTGGTACATTTAACTCATTAAACCCTACTGACACCTCCAGGTATTTCCCTAGGATTGTCTTAGTGATACATTTCCAGCATTAGTGACACCTCTAGGGGTCTAATATTACCTGTCCATATTTACTTTAATAATTACCAAACCATGTTACATACAGGCTGTTGAAATATTTCATCTTATGGCTTACATGATAGGCAGTGCAAATGCATTGGTACTTGACCTCTTAGTGCAGGTGAAAAGATCCTAATGTTGTTTGTATACTGTTTGCCACAATTTTGTATTTCTTTAAATATCTCAGCAAACAAGTAACATGGACAGAACTGCACAGTCTCATACGAAAGTTCATAGCTGGATGAGCAAAGTGTTTTTAACAGTTAAGTGTGAATCTGAAGTGTTCATTGAAGTACTGTAAGGTGTTTACAATACAAAAAGTAATAGCTGTTAGGTTTATAGATGTAGAATCTAATAAATGCTACTGTTGTAAGGAATAGTTTACATTAAACTATTTGTTAGCTGTACTTCTTTAATAATGGTTTTAGAAATATGAACATTTGTTATATCTGTGAAGATATAACTTGAGTTTTTAAAAGTGACAGGTTGCAGCCACTGGAAGTTAGAACACAAACTTGAAAAGCTCATTTGTAGAGAATGAAGTAAGGAATATTCTAAAGTATCTGTTTTATCAGCAGTTGCACTGGACTTGGAGGTTGATGCAGTATCAGATTACATTTCTTAGCGCTCATAAAGACAGCACAGTTTAACTAGTTATTATTTATGTTCAGTCAAGTTGATTTAACAGAAATGCAAGCAGTAGCTACTACAACAGTGATAATTAAAGAAATTACTCCTATGTCAGAGTACATTTATTTATTTTCCAATGTAAACAAGAAGGAGAATACTGTGCAATTAACTACTTGGTACCAAAATAACCAAACATGAAGAACAAACACGTACCGTAGTAGAAACACAGCTAACAAACACTTACTTGAGTTGGTATTACAACGAGCTAAAAAAAAAACAAAAAACAACGAATGGACTCGTGGACGTTTTGTAAAAACATACGTTTTAATAGAAAATGAGTGCTTTCGCAAAACTAGGTTTGCTTCATCAGATTATTAACAAAATCTAATCTATCTACAATTAAATACTAAAACACAAGAAGCTAGTGTTCAGCAACAGCCAATGAGCATATAAATAAACTCCAGAGGTGACACCACTATTACGACAAGAACACTTTAATGGAAAAAAATAACAAAGTGTTCCTGTCCTAACCATGTTGCCATCTCTGGAGTTTATTTATACGATTGTTTGCTTTGGTGCATAGAGGTGATTTGTCCTCACATTGCAACAGCCAATGAGCATCCAAACAATTATTGCTAAGCAACTAAACACATAGAATTACTACAATTCCCACTACCTAATAAAACTCATGTCCCTGCAGAAATACAACACGATTTAACAAAGTCAGCTCATATTCAGACCTAAAAATCTAAAACAGTAGCTGTATATCATAGACGTATCATAATATAACCCAATGCATCTAAAATAACTGAATAAAAATAAAACATAAGCATTTATATATATCGTATTACATACCCAGATTATCTTTTAAGTTTCTGCACTTTCAGGGCTGGTTGTATAGAAACATAATAAATTTAAACCAAAGCCCTGATGCTCTCTTAGTTTCAAAATCCAATGCACCTCTGCCCGTTCAGTAATGTTAGTCAAATCCTCTCTTCTAACACTTGGATAAATAACCTCCCGTTCAGTAATGTTAGTCAAATCCCCTCTTCTAACACTTGGATAAATAACCTCCCGTTCAGTAATGATAGTCAAATCCCCTCTTCTAACACTTGGATAAATAATCTCCAATACTAGAAACCTGAACTTGTGCCCATTGCCCTTCTCATGCATATGTTTGGCTACAGCACTATAGTTCAGGCCTTTATGAGCACAATACAAGTGGCATCCAAAAAATGTGCCAGGCCACCAAGGCTGTAGGTATTAAATTTATTCAACTTAAACGTAAGAACAAAAACAGGTAAGAACTTTCACGATACAATAGATGGTTTCATCTGTTCATTTTGCCCATGTAAAAGGACCTACAGGACACACAACAAGCAGCATATACTAAATTTTTAGTATTACAATTAGCTGATGCTCTGACTTAATATACTTTACCATTCTGGGTATGAATAAAAACAGTGGACTCATCAATAAAAGAACAAAAAGAGCATGTACTGCATTTTCTAGTGCCCAATTCTCTCTCTCTCTCTATATTCCATAATTCACATTCACTCTTAGGATAACAGAGTTTGTGTTTCAATGACTTCTTATTTTTATAGCCAAAGTATGGCTTAGGTCCTACCAATCTAGTTATATCTGGGTCCACTTGTAAAACATGCCAGTGTTTACATATAATATCTCTAAGGTCCCGAGCATCTGTAGAATAAGTCAATGTAAAAACGTTCCCCTGCCGTTGGTGACAAGGCTGTCTGCATAAGAGTGGTGAAGAAAAATATGGTTTGCCTAAGGTACTCCTAACTCATCTAACAGATTCCTGAACTTGTACAATATCTGATTCCTTATAGCCTCTTGCTAAAAACTCCTTCCTGGCTCAATCTAATCCAGTATCAAATTCCTTGTCCTTAGCAGTCAGTCTACTATTTCTTAATGTCTGCCCCCTCAGAATATTATTGAAGACATGTTTGGGATGTCTTGTCACCACAATAAACAGAATATGCTGGAGGGATAGATTCCTGTCCCAGAGACTTCCCATACTCTGGCACAAACTACCTATTTATATAAAACAAAGCTCCTCATTAGCACTCTTTAAAAAAATTCTTGATGATTGGATGGGAAATAGGAAATTCACCCCGGGGATCACTTCTGTGGCTCTGCTCGACAGGGGCACAGGAAAATAATTTTCTTGGGTGGCGAAAGCCAGGGTACCTTTCTTGCTAGGATTGTATAGGCCCTAGGGTTGATAGCCTAGTACCTACCTATGAACCTATGTAGGCAAGTACAATGGAAACAATCCTTCTGTACAACTTAGTGTAAAAATTACCTGTAGCTTCCATAGTTATCTGGACATCCAAAAAACTCTGTATTGGAGATTGAATAAGTCAATGTAAATTTCAAAAAGCTACTACTCACATTTAAATAATCTACAAAAGTTAGAAATTATATCTCACTCCCCTTCCAAAGTATAAATTAATCGTTCACAAACTGACAATAAAAGAGCACATGATCACAACCTAGTTGAAAACTTAGAACATACTCCTCCTCCCAACCCACCATAACCAGATTGGCGTAGCTATGGGCACAAAATGTGCCCATAGCTACACCTGAGGTCTGTCTATAATATACTCCATCAAAAACAAGTACATTGTACTTGAGTACTAATTCCAACAGATAACTAATAAATTCTATCTTATGTGACTCAAATGTGCTCTTACGAGTCAGGACCCTCTTCACCATCTCTATTCTCTCAAGGTTGGGGATAACAATAAATAAAGATGTTACATCAATATTGAGTCATTCTTTAAATCTTAATAAAGATCATGTAAAAATGTTTCCTGTCATGTAACACCAATCTGCATTGATCGAGAACTGGTCTTAATTGTTTTTCTACATAGAAAGAGATATGCTCCATGAGCCATCCACCTCCTGCCACTATCGATCTAAAAGGAGGGCTGAGTGGGTTCTTTTGAACCTTAGGCATCCCATTGAAACTTGGTATAAGTGGATTCTCAATCATAAAATACTGAAAAAGTTCCTTTGTCAGAGGCCAGCATCCAAACATTCTGTTAAAGATGTTAACAGGTCTTCCTGCAAACACTCAGTATCAGTTATATCAGTTACACTATATGTATCCTTATCTTGTAACATGCTATTAATAGTGTTAAAATAACAAGTCCTGTCCATTACTACCACAGGGCCACCCTTGTCCGCAGGTCTAACTACTATATTAGGATCTTGTTACAATGATGAGAGAGCTTGTCTCTCCTCCAAAGTAAGGTTATCATACCTTCTCCTTTTATTCCCATTATCCAATAATCTATACACTCTTCCTCACAAAAACGTGTGAAAACATCTATGACTGGGTGGCTCTGTGGTGTATATGTACTAGGCTTTCTAAAAGCAATTTCAATATTACGAGAATCAACTTTATTAAATATAAGTTTCAGTGTTATATTTCTTACGAATGATCTTAAGTCCACTATAGTGTCAGAGATATCCACTCGTTGAGTTGGTGTAAATGACAGTCCCCAATTCAAAACGCTAATCTCTGCCTCTCTCAATTGTTTAGTTGAAATATTCCACACTAAATTCACTCATCCTGATTCCACGTTTTCTTTAATGTTCGAATGTTCCCTTCGTGAAAGGGCTGTTTCCGCTTCATTCTGCCACAATTCTCTGGGATCTCTGTAGAGTCCTTTCGCCTCTTGCAAAATGGTAAAAGCAGTTGAAAAAAAGGCTGTTCTCAAATGAGAGGCATAACTTTCTTACGAACAGCTGGACCAGGTTCCACCCTCTTAGAACTCTCCTGTGGAGCCGCTTACAATAAGCTGCCTTTATGGGGGGGTACTGTTATCCCTAATCCTTTCATGCAGGCACCTATTCATTTTGTCCCACGTAAAAGGACTTACAGGACACACAATGAGCAGCATATACAACATTTTTAATATTACCGTTCTGGGTATGAATAAAAACAGTGGACTCATCAATAAAGGAACAAAAACAGCAGGCACTGCATTTTCTGGTATCCAATTCTCTCTATATATTTCGCAATTCACATTCACTCTTAGGATAACAAGAGTGTGTGTTTCAATTACTTCTTATTTTTATAGCCAGTGCCCAATTCTCTATCTACATTTCGCAATTCACATTCACTCTTAGGATAACAGAGTTTGTGTTTCAATGACTTCTTATTTTTATAGCCAATGTATGGCTTAAGTCTTACCAATATAGCTATATCTGGGTCCACTTGTAAAACATACCAGTGTTTACATATAATATCTCTAAGGTTCCAAGCATCTGTAGAATAAGTCAATGTAAAAACTGTCCCCTGCTGTTGGTGACAAGGCTGTCTGCATGAGGGCGATGAAAAAAATGTGGTTTGTCTGGATGCTTATTGGTTATTGTTGAACACTGGTTTCCTGTGTTTTAGTATTTAATTGTAGATAGATTAGATTTTGTTAGTAATCCGATGAAGCAAACCTAGATTTGCGAAAGCGCTCATTTTCTATTGAAACTTTTGTTTTTACAAAACGTCCACAAGTCCGTTTGTTGTTTAATTTAGCTCGTTGTAATACTGCTTCAAGTAAGTGTTTGTTAACCATGTTTCTACTATGGTATGTGTTTGTTGTGCAAGTTTATTTATTTATTTATTTGTTTGTTAAACTTTGTTAGGCTGGTAGGTGGACAGGTCCAAAAATCCTTTCCAGACAAGAAGCAAGCTATTTGGTAGTGACATCTGACAAATAAATTGCATTTAAAGTCACTTTACATTTTATAGAGGTATGGATTAACTCCTAAGGTTATATGTTATAAAAATTAAATGCACAATTTTCTAAACCCTTCTGTCTGTTTGAAGTAATTGGAGAAGCACATAACATCAGTGAGATAACAGAATAGCCTTCATTTCTTATCCCTTAGTTTGTATGCATGTACATTTATACTTCTCTCTTTAAGTTATCAAATAACTTATTTTTGAATACCAGGTAATCCTTCAAGCACCTTATGTCTTGTGGAAGTGGCCTATAGCTGAAGAAACCTTTATAAAGAACTTTTCTCCTATGGGCTTTATTGAATGGCAGACTAAATAAAGATGATGTATTCACATTGGCAGATCTGTGGGAGTATATAATGAACCTAATATAAAAGTCTTTGTGTTCAGGGATGGACAATAACTACAAGACAACAGTTTACATGTTTGTGTGATTTTAAATACAGTGTGCCTTTGGTAATGAATGGCAATCAGTTCAGGTTCTGGAGCGTTATGAAGTGATGTTCCCTTATATCTCAGCACAAACACACACACACTACCAGGTCCCTTAGCTAATGTGAAGTGCTATTCTCACTTGGCCTGTTATGCTGTATGCCAGAACTCTCACTGATGTTATGTGCTTCTCCAATTACTTCAAACAGACAGAAGGGTTTAGAAAATTGTGCATTTAATTTTTATAACATATAACCTTAGGAGTTAATCCATACCTCTATAAAATGTAAAGTGACTTTAAATGCAATTTATTTGTCAGATGTCACTACCAAATAGCTTGCTTCTTGTCTGGAAAGGATTTTTGGACCTGCAGTGCAATACATTGAAACTGAATTTATCCCTCCTCCAAAGATAAGTGAGTTGGCATTGGCTGATCAGTTACATTCCCCCATCCCTGCTCCTCCTGTACCTGTGGGATTACTTGAATTCAGATCACCTGGGTTATAGTAAAGACTTTATTCCTTTATGGCACTCAGCCAGACCTTTTTATGTTTATTTTTTTATATACTTATACTTTCTGTTTATGTGTGTTGTTTTTCTTGTTGCTCTGATTTATACATTTAACTCAAATTTTATATGCTGCACAATGTTTTGTGCATTAATATATCAATAAATATTTTAGAACAATAAATGGCTTACAACAATATCTTACAATACAATGCACATTAAGAAGAATTCTTGTAAGGAAATCAGTGACCAGTGTAATGACTCCCAGGGCATCAGAAAAATGAAAGAAGAAGCCTAGACAAGTGACTTTCTGGCAGTCTGAACACATACCATCACTGAAATGGAGAAATACTTGTAAAAGTTGCCAGAAATAACTACCGCACCAATGAATGTTCAGACTCAGTTAACTACCACAAAGGATTGTTTTTGCACCTCCCTTGAGGGGTGCTTTAGCCTCACCCTTTTATTTATATACAGCATGTTCATGGTTACACAACCATGAGGAAAAGCAGAGTTTATTTTGACATAACTGTCATAGCAGTATATAGCTGCAGAAGTCCTTCATTCAACAAGAGTTTCATCCGTTTGTCTGTTTACTTGTTTACATGTTTTGGCTGACAGTCTGATTGAAATGAATAACCCCTTTTGAGTGATGTCCTGCAGAGAATTCTCCAAGCACAAAAGTATATTTACAATCAGAAAAAAATAGTCATAACACATATATGAACATTATACGATGAAAGCAGTAAATAGACTACATGCACATATATGCAAAGCATGCTTTACACATGACAAAAAGTGCAAATAAAAACAAGCACAAATTGCGTGTGAATAGTAACCTTCAGGAGCTGTGAATAATGCAAAACACTACTTTATTATTATAAATATAATAAAAAACATTAAAAAGTGCTTTTGTCTTTTTAAGAACAGTCTTCATCAGAAAGATGTAAAACAATAACAAGCCATCCTTTTTAAAATATGTACTTATCATGTGAATCATGCAAACAGCTGATGACCATAGGTGTACTAAGATTTAAAGTGAAATTTATATTGCAAAAACTGTGTCTTCATAAAAGCATTAAATGAAATGATATATTCATACCTGATGGACTTCTTTGAGAAGGTCACCAAAGCAATGGATGAGGGCAAAATGGTTCACACTGCCAACCTTGACCTGCCAAGGCATTTGACACAATACCCCACTCGGGCATTGTTGAAAAACTCAAGAGGTTAGGTACAAACCTGTATGTCACCCGGTGGATAGCCAACTGGCTCACAGACAGGACCCAGGAAGTTTGAATTGGGGAGTCCACCTCTACAAAGAGGCCAGTCACAAGTGGAGTCCTTCAGGGATCAGTCCTTGGACTGCTCCTTTTTGGCATTTACTTCTCAGAAGTTAAGGCCAATGTCAGTGGTCTCTGGCTGACAAAATTTGCAGATGATTGCAAATTAGGAGCTGCCATTGAATCTCACACTGACACAAATGTTGTCCCGGAGGGTTTGACACAGACAAACAACTGGTGTCAGAGCCATGGACTAAAACTAAATGCCAAGAAATGCATAATAGTATCCTTTGGGAAGTCATCCGTCCCTGGTAATTATCATATTGAAAAGACACACCACTTAGAGTTGACCCAGTAGTCAGGAACTTGGGGCCACACACAGATAATAATCTAGCATTTGACCATCATGTGTCTACAGTGGTGGGAAAATCATTCTATATTGCACAACTTATAAACAAAGGTATGGCATCTAAGTCCAAGGAAGTCATGGTTTCACTGTATTCAGCATTCATCATAGGATCATAGGGTCATTGGAGGTTACTAGAGTAATGGCCCTGGGATGCTTACAAGCCTAGCCAAGAGTTTATCACAAAAAAAGAACCCTCAGTTAGCACCTGCTGCCTCTGTGAATGAGGTACAAAGGTGGAACCCCTGAGACAAAGTTGTAGTTTCCCATTCATTCATCAAGGTTGTGCTTGAAGAGGGTCAGTGAGGTACTCTGTTTGACATGTATGGAAAGTCTATTCCTGACATGGGGCAACCTCTGGGAGACAAACCTGTCTCTCCAGCAGGTTTTGCTGATGTCGTATATTAGACCACAAAAACTGGAAAGTCGAAGTTAAAACTAATAACCAAAAAACAACTAAAAGGTGAACCACAGTGAAATCAATTCACGGAGCACTCTATTGACTAAAACCAACAGCAGTTAAGTGCTTTCATCCCCAATGGGACTTCTTCAGAACTGCTAAATACTAACAATTTCCAGCTAAAATAGTATTACTTAGGTCACATGACCAATTACTTAATTAACTTAAAACTTCTCAACCATTCATATTACATTATTAAATAATCAGTACATTTTTTTCTACAGTTTTTTTTTATATAAAAACACATAAGAAAATACCATTCTACCAAAATATTCACTTATATTTCCAAACTTTTAAGTTTGAGCCCAGAGTTAATGGAGCAAGCTTTATCCCAGGAGTAACCTATGCATTCAAATTAAGTTGCTACATTAATTCTGTCATTAGCAAATGTTCTTCAGTTATTCTACCCCAGCATCCTTTTAACTTGCTCCATAACTCTGTATTTGAAATAATGCGTTGGCTAGTCTTTGATATGCCTATATAACGCATGAGTAACCTTACCCTTTTTAATGTCCCATTCATGCTCATAAATCCTGTCTTTAATTTTTCTTGTGGTTTTACCAATATAAAAGGCAGGACATAGCTCACAATATGCTATATATATTACCCAACTTGTTTCACAATTATAATGCCCATTAGACTTAAAATGTTGCCCATTCACCTTTACTGTCTCACTTACTAAAATAGAACTACACCAACTATAACGTCCACATTTGAACATCCCATGTTTAAACTTGGTCTTATTATTATTATAATTAGACCCCCTCTCCATCAGGTCTTTAAAACATTTGTTCTTTCTAAACATCACTTTTGGCTTATCACCCAATAGTTTTTTCAAATGAGTATTAGATGAGAATACAAACCAATTATTAATAATAACCTGTAATATATTAAATTGATATTCTAGAATCCAAAACCACCCCTTGCTCAATTTCCCTATTGCTAGAATAAGAGGGGACAATAAATTTCTTTAAACCTCTTTTCAACCACTTTATCTTTTATTCCCACTAGAAATTATGTAGGGTAACACCATTTTATAAACAAAGCTAATAGCTTTTCACACTCCAATTTAAATATTTCATCTGATTCCATCCTAGCCAGCCTAACTAACTGGACTTTAACAACTGATTTTTTCTGGAATTTAGGATGGCAACTTCGGAAGTGAAGATAGCTCTAAGAAAATGTTGGTCTCCTATGAATATTGGAAACAAAACCTTCTTTTTCATAGTTTTTGTATATTTCAACGTCTAAAAAAAAAAATCATACTATCTTTATTATAAGAATATACAGACCTTAAAAAAGAGGTTGACATATTAATATAATTTAAAAATTATAATAGCCTTGTTTCACTATCAATCCACACAATAAATATGTTGTTCAAAAAGCGAGTATAACAAGACCAACAACCTTTAAAGGAAGTGTTAAAGATATATTTCTTCTCCCAGTAGGCCACCAGTAGGTTAGCAAAACTGGGGATGCAAGCCACCCCATAGCTTCACCACTAGCTTGTTTAAACAATTGGCCTTCAAAGAAAAACAATTATTAGAGAGAACCATATCCATTAACCTTACTATTAAATTAATACTATCCTAGGATAATAGTTTAATGTTCCATAAAATTTCCTCCAATCATCTTAACCCCTCTATATGGGGTATAACTGAGTATAAGTTACAAACATCAATCGTAACTAAAAAAGTATCCTTACTGAATGTAATGTTGGACATTTTTGTTAAAAAATATCAGGAATCCTGGCAAATTTGCGGTAAGGTAGTAACAGATTTTATCAAGACACAATCGAAAAATTTTGCTATATAATAAGTTTTACCTCTATTACCATCCACAATAGGTCTAAGGGGTGGGTTCATTTCAGTTTTGTGGATTTTTGGAATACCAAAAATCCCAGCAGTGGCTGGCCACTTATTCAACATAAAATCATATGCGTCCTTGTTTATCTGTCCTTGTATCAGCATATCATATAATTCCATATCTAACTTGGAATAAGCAATATGCATTTCATTTCTAGATATTTCAACATAAGAGTCAGTCAACAATAAGATATTTATTCTATTATCATAATTAACAGTGTCCATGATGACCACCCCACCCCCTTGTCAGGCTTCATAATTCTGACACTTTTATCACCAACAATATCGTAAAACATATTTCTTTCTTCCAAAGTCAAATTATAAAATCTTTTATGAACAGGTTCTTTAATAATTCTATGAATGTCTCTTTCGCACAATTGTTCATACAGAGAAACACTATAGTTTAAAGGGGGATTAAAAGTACACCCCTTGAAACCTCAGTCGGTCTAGTATCCCCAAACCAAGTACTCAGATTTAATTTTCTGAAAAATAACTTTAAATCCAGAATAGTTTGCCCTACTTTTGCCCTTGCCGCTGGAACAACATTCATACCTTTAGCAAACAAATCGGCATGGGCAGTGTCACAAAATCTGGACAAAAAATTCTAGATGGTGAAATCTTTCACAGTATTAAATATATTTTTAAAAAATCTCCATCTCCCCCAAACCATTGGCGCCAGAGTCACTTATTGCATCCATTAATGTTTACATTGTATTTTGTTCTTCCTGTTGTTAGGATATGTTTTCTGTTTAGCTCCCTGCCTTTGATAAAAATCCTCATTTGTTGATTCTTTTGATATTTTGGCAGCATTTTATGCTTGAATCCTTTCAGATCTCCTAATCTCACTATATTCCGGCTGCCGACTGTTACTGGAAGCTTGCCCAACATTCCTATTCACTTCCTCTTTGTTTATTGTTGGTCATTGCCATGATACATTCACCCCAGACCTCTTTCTATTGGTTGGAGCAGGATAAACATATCCTTCTTTATACGCTGCAGCATCTCTCTGGAATTTTTCAGTTTCCTCTTTAGAATAAACTCACAATTCTGATAGACCTTATTAAATATATTGTTGTAATTAGTTTGATACTGTTCAAACAGTAAATCTTCTGTGATGTTAATGTTCAATTTATCTAGTTCGGCAGACAAACTCTCCACCATCGCATCATTATATTTAATCATATGACCCAAAAGTTCACATCCCACCCTGTTAAATAAATTGACTAACACATTATAAAATTTGGTGCCCTTTTCAACCCCATTGGGGAATTTTCAGAACCGAAGATCTTTGGGCACATATTTCATTTGCAAACACTCTCGTAAATAGGAATTATTCAGCTGTAATCTTTTAAAATGAAAGAGTTTGATTTCAAAGTTACGCAGCTGGTCATTCAAAGATTGATTCACTGATACAGAGGCAACTCCATTGTCAGTATCTGTCTTCCATAACTCAGATCTATTGGTCTTCCATATTTGAAAGTCAAACTCATTAGTATTAAGAGATACCTGTATAGAATGGGCAGGAGTGTTAACAACGGAGGTCATCTGTGTAAGTGGTAGTCTCAAACTCCCTCCACTACTAGGAATGGATCAGTTGGATATTATTTGTGAATTATTCAGCACAAAACCTCCTGATTGCAATTGCTGATTTATCTGTACCATTAACGTGGTCAAATCACCAATGGACGATGTCAGTCCTATAACAAGCTCTGATAGTTCACCAATATCGCCACTTCCAGAAGCCATACCAAACCACAAAAACTGGAAAGTCAAAGTTAAAACTAATAACCAAAAAACAAGAAAAGGCAAACCACAGTGAAACCAATTCACGGAGCACTCTTTACTGACTAAAACCAACAGCAGTTAAGCACTTTTATCCCCAATGGGACTTCTTCAGAACTGCTAAACACCAACAATTTCCAGCTAAAATAGTATTACTTAGGTCACATGAACAACTACTTAATTAACTTAAAACTACTCAACCACTCAAGTTACAATATTAAATCAGTAAAAAATGTTTTCTAATTTTTTTTTACTTTAAAAACACATAACAAAATGCCATCCTGCCAAAACATTCACTTATAGTTCCAAAATTTAAGTTTGAGCACAGAGTTAACGGAGCAAGCTTCATTTAACTCAGGAGTAACTTGTGCATTCAAACTAAGTTGCCACATTAATTCTCCCATTAGCAAATGTTCTTCAATTATTCTACCCATAGCATCCTTTTTAACTTGCTCCATAACTCTGTGCTCAAACTTAAAAGTTTGTAAATATAACTGAATGTTTTGGTGAGATGGTATTTTGTTATGTGGTTTTTATATAAAAACATTTTTAAAAAAAATATGTACTGATTATTTAATAATATAACTTGAATGATCGAGAAGTTTTAAATTAATTAAGTAATTGTTCATGTGACCTAAATAATACTATTTTAGCTGGAAATGTTGGTGTTTAGCAGTTCTGAAGAAGTCCCATTTTGGATGAAAGTGCTTAACTGCTGTTGGTTTTAGTCAATAAAGAATGCTTTATGAATCGTTTTCACTGTGGTTCGTCTTTTTTTTTTTTTTTTTTTTTTGGTGTCGCATATTAGATTTAGGCCTATCGAGTGGGTAATGTGCGAGGAGTTATACTTGTGGATTCACCTCTGAGCAATCTGTATACCAAGTAAAGTGATAGTGATTTGAGCCTGTCCACATAGGGCAGGTGATGGAGGCTATGGATTCTCTTTGTGAGGTATTTCTGTGGCCTTTCCAGTTGGTGCAGGTGTTTGGAGAGGTAAAACCAAACAGGGCATTATAATGAGGGAGGAGTACAGAGAGGTAATAACCTCCTTTTTTCTGGATCAATCCCTTTATTTATGAGATGAACCAGGTAAAAAGCTTTTCTGACCACTGCCGCCACATGATGGTTGAATGTGAGATTGTTGTCAAACTGTGTACCCAAGTCTCTTACCACAGGTTGTGTGCTTAGAGGGTTACCATTGATGTGGTAATCAGTAGGGGCCATGTTTTTGCCAAATGATATGATAATACATTTTTTTGCATTTAACTTAAGACCATGACTTTGGCACCAGTTATTTGTAGCTGTGAGACCCTCTTGCAGTATGTTATATCATTTGGGGAGTCAATGACAGCAATCAACTTACAGCCATCCACAAACATGGTCAGCCACAGGCCCTTTGTCTTTGCCTGGACATCTGAGAAGTAGATGTGAAACAGTAGGGGTCCTAGGACAGATCCCTGGGGAATACCACTAGTGACAGGTCTGCTGTTGGAGGTGGTGGCACCTATTTTAACCTTGTGGGTCCTATTGGTGAGCCAGTTGGCCACCCATGTGACAAGACAGAGATTTACACCAAGTTGTGTTAGCTTTTCAATGATGCCTGAGTGGGAGATTGTGTCAAAGACCTTGGCCAAGTCAAGGTAAGGTGTATGTACTCTGACTTTCCCTTATCCAGGTGACAGTCTCAAAGAAGTCAACCAGGTTCAATAGGCAAATATGTCACAGACGAAATGAATTGGGTGGGGTCAAGTGCTTGGAGATTGCATATGTCCTTGTTTATGAGATCCATAATAATATGCACCATGGCTTTACAGATCAGACTTGTCAAACTAATGGAGTGATAGTTTCCTGGGTCAGTAGTGGCACCACCTTTGTGCAAGGGGCTGACAATGGCAGTTCTTTACTCTGCTGGAATGAAGCCTGTAATTAGGCTGTGGTTGAATAGGATGCTCAATGGCAAAGCTGGTTCTTGCTGGAGATGGTTCAGAATACAGCCTAGGATACTATAAGGTTCCATTCAAGCTGTGTTTTTTGCCTTGGATAGGGGCTTTAACACTTGATCTATTGCAATGTGAGGTGTGGGACAAGTATCGGGGATGTCCAGTGGGCCTTCGGAGAGGATAGGGGGGTGAGGTTTGTGCTGAACCTATCAGCTAGCAGGTTGGCTAAGTCAACAGGGTCAGTGTAAGTGGTACCATTAAATACTAATTCAGAACAAACCTGGGCTTTGCCATGGAGGTTCTCGACATAACTGAAGAAGGACTTGTGGTTCCCCTTTGTTTTGGAGGCTAGTTTCAACTCATAATTGGTTTGGAGGTTTTCACTAGTGATCTAATTTGCTTGTGGAGGCTGAGGAGGTAGTTTTTCCATTTGAGAATTTGCTCCTTTTTACCCTTGGACAACATTTTCTTCCTTTTGTTGTAAAGTCTGTTGATAGAGAATGTCCACCAGACAGGTTTGTGTTTCCTTCAGGAGCAGGTTTTAGTTCTGTTGGGTATGGCTGAGTCCATGCAGTTGTACATATGCTTTATATTGCATTGCCGTACTGTTCAGCATAGTTGTCTGCATCCTCTGAGGGGGGCAGTGTTGTGAAGCTACCGATATCCTCCCTTAGGAGGTTGTAGTCAGCTTTTGAGAAGTTTCTTAGCCTGGTTATGGCTGGGGACGGGTTGAGTGTGATAGAAACTTTGAATGAGACAGACTGATGATCTAATCTTACCAGGGAAGAACATACTATGGGAGTGGTGCAGTGGTTGCCCATGTTAGTGAGAACCAAGTCCAGAATGTTATTTCCCCCTCTGGAGGATGAGACGAGCTGGTCTAGTGCATTAGAATTGATGAAGTAAAGGAATCGGGTGAGTGCATTAGTGCAGGAATAGTTCACCCAGTCTATGGTGGTGTAGTTGAAGTCACAAAAGATCAAGGTGTTAGGGGGTACCTTGATGGAGTCAAGTGGGTTCAGGTAGGAGGAGTGGGTGTCCTGAGTCATGGGGAGGTCTATAGCTGTCTATAACTTGGATGGGTGTCTGGCCAACTGTCAGTTGCACCTGGAGTAATTCCAGTGCATCATGCTGGCAAACCAGTCTAGAGGTGTGCCTGTCTATGACCTATTATTGAGTACAATTCCCCCTTTAGTATGTACCTAATCAGGCATGTCCAACAATTGGAACATCCGCAGAGGTTCCTCACTAAAAGAATACAGGGCATAAGTAAAATGTCCTGTGCAGACCACCTCAAGGCCCTATTCCTGTATTCTGTCTCCTACAGGCTTTTGAGGGGAGATTTATGCCTGACATACAGGACATTGCCAGACCCCACTCTAATGGACCTCCTGCATGTCCACAAAACAAACAGCACCAGAATTACCCATTCTAAAGACTTAAACCTTGCCTGTGATATAAATAGGTCCTGCTGGAGAGATAGGTATGTATCCCAGAGACTTCTGTGTCTATGGAACAGGCTCCCCATCCATGTGAAGCCAAGTTCCTCCTTAACCTATTTCAAGTGCAACTTGGACAATTGGATGGGAAATTGGAAATTCATTCCTGGTTTGGCACCCATGTCTCTAATGGACACAGGTAGCCTGTAAATAGTTCATTTCCCAAATCCCTACTTACACTTATCAAGGATATCAGGACTTGTCAGAGATTTGGGATGCATGGCTAGGCTTAAAAAGGCCTTTGTGTTCATTAGCCTAGTAAACACCTATGTACCTATATCGCTGGTTTAAATAAAATAAGTACCAAGTGTAAATAAATAAAGAAGTATCTAGCTTGAAAGAGTAGCTGTGATAAATTATCATATTACTAAAATTAATATTAATTGAGTGAAGTTAAAATAAATAAACAGAAGTGATGAAGTTAATTATTACATCAGTGCATCAACTAAACATATATTATCATAAAAGATGTGAAAATATTAAAAAATATATAAGTAAAAGATTAAGTAACTGTAATTCTGAAGCTTGAATGTTTAAGGTACTGTTGACAGATGTCATTGCATTCAGGCCAGGTGGAGCTGTGGCATTTAATTGTAACTGCCACTTCAACTGTTTTTCCTCTATAATGTTTTCCCTGGAACCTCCCCTGTTGGAACTTTTTCCAAAACCAAAAATTACATTTTTTAAAAAATTACAACAAATAATAGAGTATGTGAATAATGTAGTTTTTCTTGTCTTTCCTTCTTATATGTGTTCTTGTATTCGTTTGTTTAATTTTGCCTCAGTCTTTCCGACATAGAAAAAGAGACATAGAACAAATGAGTGGCCACATATATTATCCCTTTTATGTTGCAATCTCACTTCCCTCCACAGGTGATACTTTTCTTGAAAGTTGGTACAAGTATGTATGGGCTATCATTTATATAAGAACACCATTTAGCTGCTCCATGTTTTCTCATGTGCGAATATTGGCCATTTAAAAGTACATCCTTGTTAAGTTCAAGTGCCTCTTTTAAGTTTCTAGTCCTACTAAATACAATGCTCTCACGTTGGCTGATGACTGATTTTTATTTCAGTATCAAATACACAGTTTTACTTTTTATGCATTATATCATTCATCTTCTTTCGGCTGTTCCCGTTAGGGGTCGGCACAGCAGATCACCTGTTTCCATTTCTTCCTGTCCTCTGCATCTTGCTCTGTCACACCAACCACCTGCATGTTCTCTCTCACCACATCCATAAACCTTATCTTAGGCCTTCCTCTTTTTCTGTTACCTGGTAGCTTCATCCTTGGCATCTTTTTCCCAATATACTCAGCATCCCCCCTCAGCACATGTCCAAACCAATGTAATCGTGCCTCTCTGGCTTTGTCTCCAAACCTTCCAACCTGGGCTGACCCTCTAATATACTTATTCCTAATCCTGTCCACCCTCGTCACACCCAGTGCAAATCTTAACATCTTTAATTCTGCCACATCCAGCTCAAACTCCTGCCTTTTTGTCAATGCCACTGTCTCCAACCCATATAACATAGCTGGTCTCACTACCCTCTTGTAGAACTTCCCTTTCACTCTTACAGGTACTCGTCTGTCACAAATCACTCCTGACACTCTTCTCCACCCACTCCATCCTGCCTGTACTCTCTTCTTCACCTCTCTTCCATGCTCACTGTTACTCTGAACTATTGACCCCAAGTATTTAAACTCATCCACCTTCGCCACCTGTACTCCTTGCATCCTCACCATTCCTCTATCCTCCCTCTCATTCACACATATATTCTGTCTTAGTCCTTCTGACCTTCATTCCTCTTCTCTCTAGAGCATATCTCCATCTCTCCAGGGTCTCCTCCACCTGTTCCCTACTCTCACTACAGATCACAATGTCATCTGCAAACATTATAGTCCACAGGGACTTCTGTCTGATCTTGTCTGTCAACCTGTCCATCACCATTGCAAATAAGAAAGGGTTCAGAGCTGATCCTTGATGTAACCCCACTTCCACCTTAAACGCATCCATCACTCCCACCGCAGACCTCACCGCTGTCACACTATGCTCGTACATATCCTGTACCACTCTTACATACTTTTCTGACACTCCTGACTTCCGCATACAATACCACAACTCCTCTCTAGGCACCCTGTCATATGCTTTCTCTAAGTCTACAAAAACACAATGCAACTCCTTCCCACATTCTCTGTACTTCTCCATCAACACTCTCAGAGCAAAGATCACATCTGTAGTGCTCTTTCCTGGTATGAAACCATACTGCTGATCACTAATCATCATATCCCTTCTTAACCTTGCTTCCACTACTCTTTCCCATAACTTCATGCTGTGACTGATCAGTTTAATCCCTCTGTAGTTACTACAGCTCTGCACATTACCCTTATTCTTAAAAATCGGTACCAAAACACTTTTTCTCCATTCCTCAGGCATCCTCTCACTTTCCAAGATTTCATTAAACAATCTGGTTAAAAACTCCACTGCCATTTCACCTAAACACCTCCATGCTTCCACAGGTATGTCATCTGGGCCAACAGCCTTTCCATTCTTCATTCTCTTCATAGCTATCCTTACTTCCTCCTTGCTAATCCACTGCACTTCATGATTTACTATCCCTACATCATCCAACCTTCTCGCCCTCTCTTTCTCTTCATTCATCAACCCCTCAAAGTACTCTTTCCATCTGTTCAACACACTCTCCTCGCTTGTGAGTATGTTTCCATCATTATGCTTTATCACCTTTACCTGCTGCACATCTTTCCTAGCTCGGTCCCTCTGTCTAGCCAATCAGTATAGGTCCTTTTCTCCCTCCTTAGTGTCCATTTATATCATCAATGTCTTTAAATTCTGGAGACTATGGCATGATAAATGAACATTTCTTGTTAAATTTGGTTATGGTTGACATAAACTTAAAATCATTGTCCGCTAAAAGTGCTTTAAAACTTGTTGCCTTCCCATGCTATACCTCAGTGTTTACTTCCTGTAGCATCCTTTTAGGATATCCCTTGCTTTCTACCTCAAATAATGCTTCATTTGAAATGATACACGAGATGTAGAAATTGGCCTTTTTTGTTTATATGGATGGTTGCTTGAATAATGTTAAGTACCTGTTTGAAAAAAGTAGGCTTTCTTTAAATGGTAGATTGGTAACAAACTAGGGTGTAATCTTTGTAAAGTTTTATGTCCAGAAAATTGATCTTGTGTTGTTCAATTGTACTGGTGAACATTAAGAAATATCTTGCGGTCTCAACATATGCCATAAACCTAGAAATATATTGTGTGGAACCTGTCCACAGCATAACTACGGCATCCAAAAACCTAGTGAACATGGACAAATAACATGCAAACTCAGAATTAAGTCTACATTTTTCCTCCCAGTAATTAAGTACAATATTTGCATACATGGATGTTGATGCTGGCCCCATTGATACTCCTGAGATTTGATAAAAGTATTGTTCTACAAAATAGATGTACTTGTTTCTCAAAACTATATCTATGAAATCAGTGATTAATCTAACATCTCTGTCAGTAAGTTTCTTATGATCATTCAAGGCTGACTAACTCAACAGAATGAAAAATGAATGTACATGCACATATATGCTGAAACAATTATGAGAAATTAAAATCACTTTGTATAACATTATTTAGGCTAAGTATAATAACTTTATCCAAAGTATTACAGACATGGCAGAGAGAGAAGAGAAATCAGGGAGGAAAGGATAGGAAGTAGCAAGGGAGGGGGATATTAGTAGTGTGAGTTTTAGACCATGAGTCTGGTACCAATTATTAGTCTGTGTCAGACCTTCTTGGGGTATAATTTTGTCTTCTAGGGAGGTGGTCAATGACTGCACTGATTTGCAATCATCTGTGGACTTGGCAACCTAGAGGCCCTTGATCTCAGAGAAGTAGTTGCTAAACAGGAGCAAGTACTGATGCACCCTCACTAGTAACCAGCCCTTTTTGTGGAGGTTGACTCCATTGTTCTAAACTTCTTGTGCCCGGTCTAAGCCAGCTGGCTATCCAGTGGATAATGCAGGGGTTTATACCTAGTTCAGTTAGCTTTTTTGTACAATGCCTGAGTGGGGTATTGTGTGTCAAATGCCTTAACCAGGTACAGGTAGGCAGCAGTGACCATTTTGCCCTTGTCCATTACTTTGTTGACCATCTTTGAAGTTCGCCAGATTAAGTAGGCAAGATTTGCCTTTGACAAACCCAAACTGATTTGAGTCCACTATTTGTAGGTTACCTATGATGTCATTTAGGATAGCCATGATTATTCTCACCATAGCTTTGCATGTCAGGCTAGTTAGATTTATTGCTTAATAGTCTCCCAGGTCTGTGGATGGCCTACCTTTGTGCATTAGGATAACCATTACAGTCCTCCATTCATTTGCCACAAAGCCTGTTTTGAGGTTGTTATTCAATGTTGATTCTAGTGGTCTCAATAGTTCATGTTTCTTGTTATTAAGGAGGCATCCAGGGATGCTACCAAGAACCATTGATGCAGTGTTCTTGGCCTTGGAGAGTGTCTTGAATACGTGCTTCCTAGTGATAGTTAGAGGACTTCTGGGCTGTGGGTATTTTCCAGGGGGCATCTGTTGGGAAGAAGAACATAAAATTGGAGCTAGCTTTGTCAGCTAGGAGGATTGTTATATCTTCTGGCTCCATATAGTAGCAGCTGAATTTGGTATATCACTGTGTTTTGTCTTTGAAGTTGCAGCCATAGATGAAAAAAAATGTTCTTGGCCTGAGGGGCTAATTTTACCTCATATTTGGCTTTGGTGGACTTGATTAGCCCCCTGTGTTGCTTGTTTAGTTTGATGAAGGATTTTTTTTACCTTGCTGGGCATTGCACCTCCTAATATTTGCTATTGAATTTCTTACTTTTTATTGAATTATCACTTGTGAATATAGGCAAACTTATATTTATATAAAAGTAATCAAACAATATTAGCAGGTTCACATTTACACACATTATACATCACATATATTGTTATGAATCGTATAATCAAAGCAGCATTACATAAATTCTTCAATTCATGCATTTCTTAAACCTCATTCCTCCTCCAAAATGTTTTTCTGCATGTATTGTTCCCACAATTTCCATTTTTTCTATGTAATTTTCTCCTATCCTTTTCTAATGATCCCACATTCTGCTCTTTTATTTATGTTACAATATTTACTACTTCAAGCATAGTTGGTTTAGATTTTGGTTTCCTTTTTCTAATAACTGCTTTTTTAGCAGCCACCAGAATTAGCCTGTAGTCCAAATGTCTTCTTGGCCTCTTCCCATTCTATTACATTTCCCTCTAATTATTTGTTCCCAATGCCTCCTTTGCCAGCTTCTTCCAGTAAATTCCAGCCCCCTCTTGCCTAATCTCTGTATCCCTAGGTGCAGTCATCCTTATAAGCAGAATCTCTTTTCTCCATTCCCATGTTGGCTTAGTTTCTGGTATACTTTATGCTACTTTATGAATATAATATTCTGTATGGCTGTTGTTGTTCTCATTAAGTATCTGCATCCAGAATTCCATTCTTTCCTTATTTCTTGAATCCCCCTCCTTCACCATCATACCTTTCCACTTTAAAATGTAGCTTTCTGCTTATATTATCTGTAAGAGCCTTAACTGTGCAGCTCTAAAATATCCTTTTAAATCAGGTCATTCTAAAACCCCTTGTTCTATTGGGAGGATCAACTTAGCCAACTTGATTGTTGTTCTCTTCATCTCCCAAACAAAATACTTCAACTCTTTATTAATTACTATCCATATGCCTGACTTCTGTGTAAAACGAAAGGAACTAAAACATTTTTACTGCTTGTGTCTTGCTATCCATATCTATAGGCAAGAGCTTCCAGTTTCTCTGGTTTTGTATTATCTTTTGTTCAGTTTCTTTCCACATAACCTTAGCTGCCATAACAGAATAATTTTCAATCTATACTTCTAAATAATGAATGTTATCATGCCCCCATAAATATGGTATTGCTGAACCAATTCATGTGTGTGTACATAGTTTAAAGCTATAGCCTTTGTTTGACCTTCATTAATTTTCTAACCCCCCCCCCCAAAAAAAAAAAAAAAAAAACAGAACTGTTTCAGAATGTTCCACAACACTATGATGTTTTTTTCTGGTTCCATTAGGTACAAAATAATATCATCTGTAAATAAAGACAACTTTTCTTGAACTCCATACCAATTATATCCTTGATTTTCTGATTCTCTTATTTTCTTTGGCTGAAGGCCGCAAGCCACTTAAAACCAAAACAAAAAAATACATATAAAGTGCTTTTGTTCCTTATAGGAACTTTGTCAGAATATAAAAACAGTTAAGACAGAAAACTTATAAACATATCCATGAGCAATGACAACAATTTTCAAGAGGGAGTGTCTCCAGCCATTCTTAGGCAAAGTAGCATCACAATGCCATCTAGTGTTTGGAAGATTTAAGTGCATTTCATCCTGACTGTGTAATCTTGCAAGCCAGTTAAAAAACTGTAAATTTTTGTATCGATCAGACTATGTTTTTATATATATTAGTTTCTGTAAAGAATCTTAGATAAAAAATAAAATAAATAAAAATCAAATCACATTAAAATGAGAAGTTAAAATTGTATAAATAAAAATCACTCCAAAAATGTAAAATATAAAAGTTTTGTATCTTAACTGTTTTTATATTCTGATGAAGTTCCTATAAAGGACAAAAGCGCTTAATATATATGCATGTTTTTGTTTTGGTTTTAAGTGGTTTTACCAAAAAAAAACAGCTGCTGCTCACGACCTTCAATCTTGGATTTGTTTTTACTTTGGATCCTCTTGGATTTTATGTTTTACCAGTTTCTCTTATTTACTTTGCCAATGGTTCTAAATATAATGCAAATACCAAAGGTGAAAGAGGGCAACCCTGGCTGATTCCTCTGTTCAGGCACAACTTATCAGAGAGTAACCTTCCCACTTTCATTTTGCCTCCAATCTCTCATATATCTTGAAATGAGCCTTACTATTGTATCAAGAAATGCGAATGTTTCCATTGCCCTACTCATAAAATCCCAGCCTACTCTGTTGAATGTTTTCTCTGCATTAAGTCAGCACCTGTTGCCCCTGTCCATCAGGGACACAGATAGAGTCCCAGGGGTGTATTTTCTGTTCCCCATGCAGTTGTCCAGTTTGCGCTTAAAAAGGCTTAATGAGGTACTCTGCTTGACATGGAGTGGGAATCTATTCAACAGAATGGGGGGTCTTAGGGACAAAAATCTGTCTTGCCAGCAAGTCCTATTGATGTCACAGACCAGGGTGAGGTCATGTGTGTGGGTTACTCGAGTGGAGTTTGACTTGCAGATATGCAGCAGTCTCATCAAGGCGAGGTCTGTGATTGCTTTGTATGCCAGACAGAGGTCACCTTTGAGGAGTCTGTAGGAAACTGAGTAGAGGGACAGGTCCTTTAGCCTATCTGTGTAGGGTAGATGTTTGAGGCCCTGGATTCTCCCAGTGAGGAACGTCTGTGGTCTCTCCAGCTGCTGCATGTGTTTTGTGAGGTACATGCCAAAATGGGGCATTGTACTCAATAATGGGTCTTATAAGGGAAGAATACAGGGATGTTATGACCCCCTTGTCCCTGGATGAGATACCCTTACTTATGAGGTGGGCCATGTACAAAGCTTTCCATACAATGGAGGCAATATGGTGGCCAAAAGTCAGTTTGCTATCAAGCTGGTTGCCCAAGTCCCTCACAACTGATTGTGTGCTTAGGACCTTGTTATTAATGCAATAATTTGTGGGGATGTCACCCTCCCAAAATGGGGATGATGATACATTTTTTGGCATTCTGTTTGAGGCCATGTTTCGGGCACCATTCATTTGTTTGGGTGAGACCCTCTTGGTGGATGTCCACATCACTAGGGGAATTGATGACAGTGCCCAGCTTGCAGTCATCTGCACACTTGGTCAGCCATAGCTCAATGGTTTTGGCCTGCACCTCAGAAAAGTATATTCCAAACAACATAGGCCCCAAGACTGATCCCTAAGGTACACAGCTCATTATGCGTCAACTGCTTGAGGTGGCTTCCCCCTATTTTGATGAGGTGGGTTCTAGCAGTGAGCCAGTTTGCTACCCATATGGTAACATACAGACTGATGCCTAGTTGAGAGAGTTTATCTATTATACCTGATTGTGGAATAGTATAGAAGGCTTTGGCCAGGTCATGGTAGGCGGTGTGCATGGTCTTCCCCTCATCCATGGCTTTGGTGACTGTCTCAAAGAAGTAACCAAATTTAACAGGCATGACCTTCCCTTGCCAAACCCAAACTGTGTGGGATCGAGTGTTTGGAGGTTGCCAATGCCCTTGTTAATGAGGTGCATGATAATCTGCTCCATGGCCTTGCAGATCAGGCTAGTAAGGCTGATGGATCTATAATTTCCCGGATCGGTGGATGCTCCACCTTTGTTTAAAGTGAAGACAGCGGCTGTCCTTCACTCAGCCGGGATGAAGCCAGTACTCAAGATTTGGCTGAATAGGGTACCTAATGGTGCTGCAAGTTCCTGCCTGAGTTCATGTAGGATGCAGCCTGGGATGTTATCGGGTCCCATGGAGGCTGCATTTTTTGCCTTTGAGAGGGCAGTGATGACTTGTTTCCTAGAAATAAAGGGAGGGTGGCAGGTGCTAGGGTTGTCCTGATTTGCTGATGGGGAGGACAGAGGGGTGAAGTTTTCACTGAATCTGTCTGCCAGCAGGTTGGCTATATCCATGGCATTTGTGTATGTGGCGTCCTTGACCACAAGTTCTGAGCAGATCTGGGTGCTTCCCTTGAGATTGCGGACATATGTGAAGAAAGCCTTGTGATTGTCTTTAGTAGATGTGGCCAGTTTGGACTCAAAATTTTCTTTGAAGGATTTCACTGGTGCCCTTATTTGCTTGTTCAGGTAATGGAGAGATTGCTTCCAATTAGGCACCTGCTCCTTCTTGGTCCTGGACAGCAGTTTTTTCCTTTTATTATAGAGTTTATTTATTGCAGATGCCCACCAGACAGGTTTACTCTTCCTTGAAGTGGATGATTTTGTCCTGTCAGGTATTCCAGATTCCAGCTATATAAATGCTTGTATAGTACTTTGGTGTAAGTTTGGACATATGTGCCTGTTCATCTGGAGGGGGAGGGGGCTGTGAAGCTGTTTATACCTTCCCTCAGGAGGTTCTAATCTGCTTTGGAGAAGTTTTTTTGTTTGACCCTATCGGGCGGGGGGGGGGGTCAGGGGAGATGATAAGTTCGAAAGTGACCACTTTGTGGTCAGATCTTACCAGCGAGTTTGACACTGTAGGGATGATGCAGTGGTTACTCATGTTGATAATACCAAGTACAAGACATTTTCACCTCTTGTGGGGCTGTCAACCAGCTGGTCCAAGGCATTTGCATTGACAAAATTAAGAAATCTCTGGGCATTTGTGTTTTGGCACGAGTAGTTCTTCTAATCTATGGTTGGATAGTTAAAGTCACCCAGGATCAGGGTAAAGGGTTGAATCTTAATGGATTCAAAGAGGTCCAGTTAGGTGCAGTGGTCATCTTGAGTCAAAGTTGGGGGCCTGTAGCTAGCTATGATTTGAATAGGGGGTCCTGTCAATGGTTAACTACATCTGCAGTGTCTCCTGTGTGTCATACTGTTTGACCACCCTAAAGGTTTGTACCTTATCTATCAATTTTGGCATCACCTTTGCCATTATTTTAGCCATTATAGACATAAACACTTTATAATCATGATGTAAAATTGAAATGGGTCTAAATGAAGATGGATCAGATAGGTCTTTACTGTCTTTAGGTATTACAGTCAGCACAGTTTTTTTTCCAGGATGTTGTTGACTCCTCTCCTTTTAAAATACTGTCAGATAACACCTTCCAGATCTTCCCTCCAAGCTTCTAAACATCCACTGGAATACCAGCTATTCCTAGTAACTTTCATGCAGATTGGTTATAAATTACCATTTTCATCTCATCTCCTCCTCCTGTTTTAACTGTTAGTTGTTGAGCATCTTGGCTTATTTAAATCCTTCATAAATATTTCCATTTCTGCTTTTTCCTGATTTCCTCAGTTCTCTGTTTTATACAAAATTTCATAACATTTCTGAAATATGTCTAAGACCTCTACAGGATCTCTGGTTATTTGTCTTGTTACAGGCTTTCTAAGTTTGGCAACAACACTTTCTACTTTCTGTTGCCTAAATTGTTGTACCAAACATTTTTGTGCTCTGGATTTATTATAAAAAAGTTGCTTAACAGCAATCCTTCTAAACTCATGCATATTATTCAGGTGCTCCCTTATTTTATCTTTATCACTCTGCAATTGCACCTCTAACTAGATTGTTTAATGAAATCTTGGAAAGTGAGAGGATGCCTGAGGAATGGAGAAAAAGTGTTTTGGTACCGATTTTTAAGAATAAGGGTGATGTGTAGAGCTGTAGTACCTACAGAGGGATTAAATTGATCAGTCACAGCATGAAGTTATGGGAAAGAGTAGTGGAAGTTAGGTTAAGAAGGGAGATAATGATTAGTGATCAGCAGTATGGTTTCATGCCAGAAAAGAGCGCTGCAACTGCAATGTTTGCTCTGAGAGTGTTGATGGAGAAGTACAGAAAAGGTCAGAAGGAGTTGCATGGTGTCTTTGTGGACTTAGAGAAAGCATATGACAGGGTGCCCAGAGAGGAGTTGTGGTATTGTATGATGAAGTTGGGAGTGTCAGAGAAGTATGTAAGAGTGGTACAGGATATAGATAGGGTTGCCAACTTTTCATGTCAAACATTCTGGACATGTACTTGAAAGCAAAATGCATGTAATTGTGTTACCCCTGTCCCCTCCCATGCAGTCATTCTAGTGTTCCATTACTTGGCTATTTCTCCATTTCTTCCCAGTTGCCATAAACAATGTTCAGAACTCCCAGTGAGCATAATGTTTTCTGCTTTACTTCTACAAAGATTACAGATATTTGGATTTAATTTAAAACTTTTATTTTAAAATTTATAGCACAAACACTGATAGACATCTGCTAAATAAACTAATACAATTTCACAATGAAAACAGACTTAGCATTAAAACCTTTCTGTCTTTGAAACTCGCATTCACTGAAACAGCATGGAAAACCCACATTCAAAGAAAATGCATCTGGCCAGTAATGAGTGCTAACCCTATAATGCTGCCTTTTTCCTCAGCCTTAACCCTATGCCTTAACTTCATTAGATCCATCCCATAACACTGCCACTACACAAGACACAATTGGACACACAGACAATACTATATCTTATCTCCTAACCTAACCTTGACGCTAACCCTAAAATACACAAACTCGTACACAAATATATAACACCTATTTTTTACTCATCCCTGATCCTAAACCTACCTCACATACACATGCAGAAACACTCTCACCCCTCCATCCTCACTTACTTATCTTAACATTACACAATATCAACATTTCTACTGCATGGCTATCCATACAATTGGCATTAAACCACACCCCCTGTGTTTGTTGAAGAAACGGCATTCAAGAAAAACGTGGGGGACTTGTGTGTATATATATATATATATATATATGTTTTCAATATCATGTATGTGGTATGTATGCATATATGTATGTATATATATATATATATATATATATATATATATATATATATATATATATATATATATATATATATATATATATATATATGTATGCAGTATCATGTGTATGTGGTACTCTAAGATTTATAAGGCATTATAAAATCAGATACATGAATGTGCACATTGATCATATGATCTTCTGACATGATCCCACTGAATAATGGTTTGGCGTCCATCATCTTTACAGAGAGAGGGTGTGCTTAAATTGTCTGTCAGTATTTGACACAACTAGATTTGATTAGTACAACAGCATCCTCAGGCTTGTCACACTTGCACTTTTGGGTACATTACATTTGTATAGCACCAGTTACTAATATTTGTCAAAAGTCTGTGACTATATCTGTCACCAGAAATTAATTCATCCAGAAAAAGAACCATTTAAAATACTTCTTTAATCACATTATATGATTATGTCCCCACCAATAATACTGAAATGCATAATCAAGTGCAACAAAAAAATTCTACTTAATCACTTAGTCAAAACATGAGTAAAACAGCATCATAAATAAAAACAGTATCATAATTTACTAGCCTTCTGTTTCAAAATGCATTTAATATTCATGGTGTCCTTCGGACCTAGTATCTTTATTGCTTGCAACCTTAGCCAGCAACACAGCTATTTGATATCTAATAACAGTACTTTGAAATATTACTGTATAGCTATGAATTCCACATTCTGCTTCCTCTATATATGCAAACAGACTGTGGAACAAGCAGGTAAAACTGCAACATTTCATAAGTACCTGAATCACATTTGAAACATGTCTGTTTGTGGTCCACTGCACAATTCAAATGTCTTCAAGAATTCAAATTCCATGTGCACGGAAAACAGACGTAAACAATCAGTCACACAGTAGCAAAATACTGTTTTCGTCTTTTGCGTCTGTGTGCGACCAGATGCAAAGGGTGTTCTTAAAGAAGAACACTCTTAAAAAAGGAAAAACAAGATTTTTTTTTAAATTAAAAGAAAATTAATCTTTAATCTCCTGGTATTTTTTCTGGACAATATGATGTCCTTTCCATTTTCTGGACAGTATCCCTTAATTCTGGATAGTCCAGAAAAATTCTGGACAGTTGGCAGTCTTAGGATATGTACGAGAGTAGTGTGACAGCAGTGAGTCTGCGGTGGGAGTGACGGATGCGTTTAAGGTGGAGGTGGGATTATATCAAGGATCAGCTCTGAGCCCTTTCTTATTTGCAATGGTGATGGACAGGTTGACAGATGAGATCAGACAGGAGTCCCAGTGGACTATGATGTTTGCAGATGACATTGTGCTCTGTAGTGAGAGTAGGGAACAGGTGGAGGAGACCCTGAAGAGGTGGAGTTATGCTCTAGAGAGAAGAGGAATGAAGGTTAGCAGGACTAAGACAGAATATATGTGTGTGAATGAGAGGGAGGATAGAGGAATGGTGAGGATGCAGGGAGTAGTGGTGATGAAGGTGGATGACTAAATACTTGGGATCAACAGTTCAGAGTAATGGTGAGTGTGGAAGAGAGGTAAAGAAGAGAGTACAGGCAGGATGGAGTGGGTGGAGAAGAGTATCAGGAGTGATTTGTGACAGATGAGTACCAGTAAGAGTGAAAGGGAAGGTCTACAAGAGGGTAGTGAGACCAGCTATGTTATATGGGTTGGAGATAGTGGCATTGACAAAAAGGCAGGAGTCAGAGCTGGATGTGGCAGAGTTAAAGATGTTAAGATTTGCACTGGGTGTGATGAGGGTGTACAGGATTAGGAATAAGTATATTAGAGGGTCAGCCCAGTTTGGAAGGTTTGGAGACAAAGCCAGAGAGGCAAGATTATGTTGGTTGACATGTGCTGAGGAGGGATGCAGAGTATATTGGGAAAAGGATGCTAAGGATGAAGCTGCCAGGTAACAGGAAAAGAGGAAGGCCTAAGATAAGGTTTATGGATATGGTGAGAGAGGACATGCAGGTGGTTGGTGTGACAGAGCAAGATGCAGAGGACAGGAAGAAATAGAAACAGATGATCCACTGTGGCGACCCCTAATGGGAGCAGTCAAAAGAAGAAGAAAAAGTTGTTCTGTGAGATTCCTCTTATTTTGTAATACTTTAACCTTAGTCTTCCTCTTTAAATAATTCTTATTGCTTCTTAACCAGATCTCTTTTTGTTTCATTTCTACTCTATTTTAAACTCCATTTTCATCTTATCCCACTCACTGGCTATAACTTCTGGAGTACTTTCTATCTTCTCTAATAACTTCTAAATAGTTTCCACTACCCATTCCCTAAATTCCTCTCTTTTTAACATGTAGGTGGGTAAGTGCTAGTGTCTCATCTTTATTTCATTACCTTGCATTTTTATCCTAGTAATTATTGGTGCATGATCTGAAATGGTTATTGGATGTGTGTCAAAGTTCTAAATTAAATGCACATGTTCCTTTTAAATATAATTTATTCTTAGTCTAGCCCAGTTATTTACCTTGGAGAATAATATGTAAATTATCTCTGATTTCTACTACTGAATTTACATGTTTCATATGAAATATTTTCATAAATTTCAAAAAAGTTTACCTTTAGCTATATTTCCTTTCTAGGGCCTCAGATACATCCTTATTGTTGCAAATCAAATTTCTTTTCCCACCTATAAGTAATATTCCCTGTTGAAAGCTGATTATTTCTTCCATTTTTTAAGCTTCATATTACATAGTAACAGTTTTAGGTGTTATATACTCCATGTCAGTAGCTCTTTACTACCACAAATCTGCCATTATTATCTTTTTCCCCTCTTCTATCACTAGTGGAGCTCCTCTGTCAATTAATATAAGTACTCCTCTTTTCCTTTGTCCCTGATATTCTGCAGGATATCCATCGTGAAGTGCTTTCTTTATCAAATTCACATGCTCAGTTCTTTGCAAATGTGTCTTCTGTGGCATTGCTATTTGCACTCTAGATTTCTTAATATAGTTAAGAAATCTTTCCTTTTTGTCTGTACCTGTGAAACCATTCATATTCCAAGCTAATATGGACAGTGTCAGCATTATGGTAAGACGTCGTTATTCACAGCTATTATATATAGCAGGTTTTTAAAAGTTCTGTTTACAGCTTTTGTGATATATATACCCATTAATGTTTGGCAGGTTAAACCTTTATACATATTTTCTTATCATCTACATTGGAAGCTATGTCACATTTTACAAAACTTTTTTGCTTAAAAAAACCCTAAAAAAAAAAAAAAACAGACACACCTTCCAGAATGCACCCATAACCTGCTAACTTAATACAAACTCACAAAAATATGTACATCTTCAAATAATGAAGTTTAACTCTGCTAAAAGGAACACTTGTGCCAAATAGACAGCTACTGACACAGGTTGAATTAACCTGAAATTGAGGTTATCTATGCTAAGATACATGTTATTGTCTTTGTGTTTACTTACATTAATTGGTGTCTGTTCTTTTTTAATTTTTATTCCCACAGATGTGAAAACAACTTGCATGCTTTCAGAAAACATTAATTTTAGTCTTGAAGCAACCAGTGTTTTGCCTCCTATTACCCTATTATCAGCTTGTCTCCATGTAAACATGAGAAAAATTAAAAATGCAGTCCTCTGCTGCAGCCTGAAAGACAAGATGAAACATTTATTGCTAAAAGAAGTATCATTATATAAGGTGCTCTTATATTTACTTGTTTCCATTTAAAATGTATTGTTAGATTTAGACAAGGGTCTTCATCAATACATTAACCTATGCAAAAGTAAGAGGAAACATATCAGCTCTCTATACATTATGATTTGTGTACTTTGTCATCCCACACCCCTCAACAATCCAAGATTGCAGCCTATTAAAAAATAAAATGTCTTATCTAGCTTTTCTTCATGTTTTGCACTGTAATAACTACATTTCTTACCTACTAAAAAAAGAATAAAGAAGGAAAAAAAGGAGAAAAAATGCATCCGTTTACTCTAGTAAATTCATCACATAGAAGAACAACTAAAATACTATAAAATATGTGATTTTTATATTCTGGAATGTTTCATAGGTTTATAGGATGTTACTAAGCTATTGACTCAAGGGTCTTTACAAGCCTAGCTGTTAAATCCCAATTTAATACTAAATGAGAGATATCGTCTATGCCCAAGGTTTTTCTGGCAAGGACTACCTATGTCCAGGAGAGAAGCCAGGGCAATCCCCAGCAGAAATTTACGGTTTCCCATCCAGTCATCCAGGTTGTGCTTAAACAGGGTAATTCAGGTGCTCTCCTTCCTGCATTCATAGAGATACTGTTAAGAACAAAAATTGTTTTACTTACAGTTGCATTTTTCCTTCTTCCCTCTCACTAGAGTCCTTTCAAACATTAATGACATGAAATGAGGCAAATACTTTTCTGTTCCCCAAAAGTTTAACAAAGTTATCAAGAGTCTACTCTTTCCACTTATTTTTATACAGACATATTTCACAAATGTGACTGATACTTTGCAGTCTCACATTTATTCATTAATTTCTATGCTGCTGGTCTTCTTCCTATTCATCTCTATCTCTCAACTCTAGATTCCATTTCAATTCCAAGGTACTCATGATTCTTCTGGTCAGCTCTTATGCTTTTCTTTGACTCTCAAGCATTTTCCTTTGTAATAGTTGAAAAGGTTTCACAGGCAAAATCTCTGTGTGTGCTTTATATCAGAAGAATGAGAAGCAGAGTCCCCCTTCTGCTTGATGGTTTACTTTTTGTTGGACAAATGTCTGCATTTCCTCCTTGGTCTGTTCTACATCAAAAATGTTGTTGATTCTCCAGGAAAAAAAATATTCTGAAGCCAGATGAATACAGCAGCTTGAATGTCACATGTGCTTCACTACATTCCCTTATTACTGGAATAAATTTGTTTCTCTTCTGCCTTGTGTACACTGAATAATTGTTTCCCACTAACACTCTGCTGTCTCCAATTTAATAATTTTCCTTTTTTCCAGTTTTGTCAAGATCAACTCTGCCTGCTGGTAGGTTTGCATCTTTACTAATAAAGGTCTTGGCTGCTTTCTGATGGCTAGATTTGGAGCATACCCACTCTGTGCCCTTTCAGTTAAAAGTTCCTTCTGTTGAATACCAGTCCAGTTGCTTATTTGTGCTTTCATAATAGTAATACAATCTGTTCCCTCTAGTTTCTCTGGTACAGCAGAAAATCTCAGATTTTCCTGATGTGCTCCGTCCTCTAATGCTATAATATTTTAAAATATTTCTTCTCTAGCAGTCTTAAAGTCAGCCAGCCTGTTCTTTGTTTTGACCTCTGATTTTTGCAGTTTTATCTGCTTATCCAAATATCTGTTTAGAGCTTCTTCCATTATTTGCAGTAAGTTGATATACTCCTTCATTGTTTCTTTTATTTTAATCAGCTCTGAGCACATTTGACTTATTTTTTCCTCTACAATACTGGAAGACATGTCTCGCACCAAAGCAGGAGCTTGAACAGCTTTTTGCTGAACAGCTGCTGGATTCTTCCCAGTCAGTGTTTTCTGTTTATCTTTTCTAGTGGATTTTCATTCAGACTCTCTTAGTTTACTTTTTGCTAGCATCCATACAGTGTACTTGCTTGCCACTAACTGAATTCTACTCAAGTTGACAATATCATTGGCTGTTATTTCTTAGTTTCTGTTTTCACACTTGGAGATCTGAAGTTAAGCTGTTGATCAGTGTGCAGCCATTGTGGTAATCTTGAATTTCTTCCTTTTGTTACTCATCCTATTGGATTCCACCAGGTCATCTTGTTTTTGATAGTTGATACTATGCTTGATTGAAATAGGTACAGTTGACTCTATGCTGCTATTAACATGATGATGCTGCATAGGCAACAGTGTTCTTAGAATTTGGGGAAGAGCTTGGTATTAGGCTGTTTGCCCTAGAATAATTTCTAAAAGTTCCCAGGTTAGCTGGTGTCCTTGGTTTTACCTTTACTTCAAAGAAGACAGCTTTATGGTCTCACCTGACCTGTGATTGCATTACCCTATGGAGAGTTCAAAGTTCTGCTATGTTTGTGAGAACCATTTCAGGGATATTTGTCCCCATAGTGGGAGTATGGACTAAATGGGCAAAGAACTTTTTGCCCATTGCCTTATGAATTGTTTTGACAGTTTCTTAATCCTTTCAAGACACCTTTGTTTCATTTCTGTAACTGTTATTTCTTGCAGTTGTGCCATTGTGCACTTTGTGAGAGTTTCAGTAGACATCTGCATTTTAGTTTAGTCATATTACGGAGTTAGCTTATCCTCAGTTATGTTTGCTGATTAGCACCATGAAGCTCATTTGTCATTGGGAGGGAGCTTGCGGAGCCCTTTTCCATCTGTGTGCCAGACATGCTGGCATCCAAATGATGATACCCATGCTTCATTTATTTGTACAATAGAATTTTGATGCTATAAAGCTTACAGTGTCATGTGATCATGTCCTTCAGTTTTATTAATCATTTGTACTTACAATATTTAAAGGTAACTTTCCTGTTTTTGCCGAAGTGTGATATTACTGCTGCTTACTTCATGTGCCCAAACAATAGACTTATGCATTTACAGTGTGCAGTCTTTCTGTCAAACTGAAAAATTGGACTCAGTGAGGGAGGCAAAAACTATGTGAATCACAATGGGGGCATTGTTTATACAGAGTTGTTTTATTTGAGGTTGAAGAATTGTGGACCATGAATAGCTGTTGCATACTTGCTAGGTTACAGCAGTGCAGACATTGCTGCTTTTACAGTTTTGCAAAGTCTGCCACCCCTTGTTTGTATTTGGTTTGGTGCCTGTTGTGCACTGAGGAAAGGTGAGCTTACTTTGCCAGTGATGCTGAATATTTGGAAAAAAGATTTTTTTTGTGTGTTTTTGTGCTTGCTGTTATCACAACTTGTTCTGGAGTGCTGACAACTGCAGTTTATAAGCTTGTGGTATATGCTTTAGGTAGAATAACTAAGTATATCCTGTAACATTTATTCTGCAATTTAAAGACCTATTTTGTAATCATACTCTGTGGTAGACCTCGACACTTTTGAGTAAAGTAAATTCCTTGAATGATTGTCCTATACATAGCTGTTACACTGCTTTGTAGGTGTCTCTTTTTTCTCAAAAGCCCTGGCTAGGCACCATCTATTGTCTGTATCCATCTTTCCACATCAGGGTTGAGGTGAGGTGTAACCCTTCTTGAAAATAATGGTTGGAACAAGATAGGCTGTACACTGGACATGATGTCAACGTTTCAGAGGTCCCCACTTCCCAAAATAATTTAGGGTGGTTTGTCAGAATAAGCATCATTTCCTGAGGCGGCATGTGCATCAGAAAGATTTTCTTCATGGAGTTGGTTTGAAAAGAGAAAACTTCTTCCACCAAAAGGCACAGTTAGGATAACTGGTGCAGAGTTCATATATATGTTTTGCATGCGATAAACATGCAGTAGTTGGGCAGAATTAAAAAAAAAAACCCTTCAGAAAATATAATTATTTTTTATTTTAACTGTGTTATTTTGTTGGGTAGCGTTGTCACTGTGAACTCACAAGACTGCATTGCAGGGCTGTGCATGGTTGTGATTGCAAAATACTGCATTATCAAAAGTGGTAGTATTTATCAGGTTCAACTAACCATATTTTAGTGGTGGTCTCGCTGAAATGTAGCAAGAATTATCTGAAATGTCTGCTGTAATGCTGAGAAATCTTGCAGTGTGAACATTCTGCAGTGAGTTTACACCTGAGTGCTTTATAAAAGTGTAGTCTGTCGGAGTATGTTTTATGAAACTGATGTGACCCCCCCCCCCAGTCCTGTAACAATCAGGTTATCCACGCACCTTTGGCTGCTTGACTGTTGTATGTTTCAAGACTGTGTATGTTTTCAATAGGAATTTGTGGGTCTGAGTAGAATGTTGGTTTTTGGTGTCAGCAGTTCAAGTTCGAATCCCTTCTGTACTGCCTACTGGAGGCAGTGTTTGTTAATAGCTGGTACTGAGGCTGTTTAGCACAGTGGGTGACATGCAGCTCGCTGTTATATTCCTTAGTAGTACTGTTGTGCCCCTGCCCATTCAAGCAGTGAAGATGACTATACAAAAGGTGAAGGGCAAGTGTGAATTTGTACATGCATTGGATCATTTCAAATACACTTCATCTGCTTTGGTGGGAATAGGAAGGGCCACAGAGTTCCCAAACTCAACTTGTCTTAAATCACGTAAAATGCAGCTCTGAATAACTGAGAATTGTTCTGTTTGTAAGCAGGTAATTTGTGTTATTGGCATCTGCTTCTGGTCTGTATGACTAAACATGCATTTTCTAGAAAGTGTTGTTTCTTGAGATTTCATGACCTGTTTTATTATGAGGACAACAAGGTATTTTTCTTGAGAAAATCTTGATGTTTTAGACAGTGCGTCTAATTATTTAGAGTCAGCCTTGGAAGAATCTTGTAGTATTGTAAAAGCTGGGGAATTTTCCACCTGAAGAACTGCTGCCAATATTAAATGTATTTGTTGTTATACGGTTCGTCCTAGTACTTGGTATTAGATTTTTTAACACAAGTACAATACTTTCTGCCACACTTCCAGGGTTTGGAAATATGTAACTGAAGCCTATAGAGCTTCTTGTTGTTTATATCCCTACAACATTGGGTGGGACTGGTTCTGTTTAGCCTATTTGTGCATTATAGGTGAAGTATTTCTTTTCTTATTTTCAATGGTCAGTAATAAATAGATTTTTAAATTTCAGCAGTAAATCATATAATAGTCTGTGTTGAGGCTGTGGTATGATATGGTTAATTTTCATTATGGAAAATATTGTCTTTTACCACTTTAAAATAACTGAAGAGCATATCTGGTGTATTTAATTGCAATAAAACGCGAGACTTTGCTGTTTTATATGTGTGTGTGTGTGTGTGTGTGTGTGTGTGTGTGTGTGTGTGTGTGTGTGTGTGTCTGTGTGTGTGTGTGTCTGTGTGTGATTAAACCTTTCTGTTGACAAAGAAGTTACTTTCTAGAAATGGTTACCACCTCCATGGTATCTTCCACAGATGTGACTATGACTGTACTGTCTTAATTTGTGATTTAGAGAAAAACTGGAACCCGTTTTGAACCGCAAAATGCTTAATTGACTTATTTTGGAGAAACTTTGTTTTTGCTGTTCTGTTAAAGGGCACAGATTCTCTTATAGAACACAAATTGAAACTATTTTTGTAATACATGTGAAACAGTTCTCACAAGCTGAGTAGTTAATGCCATTCTAGTCAGTATCTAGTAGGTGTCATATTGGGGATGGGTTCATATTGTCAGTTAAAAACTGCTGCTTAATTAAAAGGTTAAGTAGTGGGACTACTCATTTTATTTAGTTTGTTTGCTCAAATGTGGAAGTGCTTTGAAGTATACTAAATTAAGCTCCCAAAGAGCTTTTTTTCTCTTTTATTGTGTTGCTTACAAGAGTATGCATACAGCATATCCTAGTTATGAGTCAGAACAGGTGAGTTTTCTATAGCAAGGGTGCTGATTGAACTATGCACTGCACTATTCTCTGACATGCTACTTCTTGTCTTAAAGCATTGAAAATGAAAAACTACATAAACTAGATATTGAAAACATATATTCTGACTTGCTCTTCTTGCATGTTTTGTTAGGCAAGTGCTATGGTTTTCGCACAGCCAGAAAGCATAGCCACCACTGTGAACAAAAGTGTCATGACAAACAATATAAGAAGGCCCATTTGGGTACTGCTCCGAAGGCCAGCCACTTTGGGGGTGCTTTCCATGCTAAAGGAATTGTACTGGAAAAAGTGTAAGTACAGTTTTTGTGGAACAGGGAAAAATTACTTTTGGTTTGCATTTGGAAGTGAAAATAACCATTAAGTGGATTAATTTTCAGGGCATTGTTTTGTAGTGTACAGTTCTGGATTTCAGATAAATGGTAGCAAAACTATAAAATATTTATTTGCTTCAATTTTCCCTGCCCAGGTGTTTGAGGTTACATGGGAATTCTGCAGCATTCTAACTTGATTTAGAATGAATTCCCAAAGAAACCTAAAGGTGTTACTGCTCAATGCTAAGAGCCTGGACAAGAAGCTCCACACCCTTCCACCTCTCCTCCCTCTGGAGAATGTAGACATCCGCATCATTACTGAGACTTGTTTTAAATATGCAGAAAGTACTCAGGCAGGGGAATGCTTCCTTGCCTTACACACATTTATGCACAGATAGAGACAAAAGGGTGGGGGAGTCTCTATCTATATTAGCAGCAACTATATTTCTAAGTTGGTTAAACAGGATGAAGGCCTGGAGTTTCACCATGTGAAAATCACCATATACAAAGTTCCATATCATAGCCTAGCAAGCTACAGGTCACCCTCTATGTCCCCAGAATCCCATAGCTCATGCCTAAACTTACTGGAGATGTTCACCATTAAACCATACCCAATTATTTTACCTTATGACCTGCTCTTTTCTCCCTAACTTTTGAATGTATGAATTCTTCTTTAATTCTTTCTTCTGTCTTTTGTCTCACACTTATTTAGTGCTAATTTCTGATTTATATATTTGTATTAACAGTTTGATATATGATAGTTTGAATATTTACAACAGTTTGACTCATATATTCTTTAAATTGTCTGTCTATTGTATTGTATATAACACATTATTGTTAGGAGATTTTCTCCCCGGGCCTCCAGTCGGACTATCCCGGTCAACAAATATAAAATAAATAAATAAATAAATAAATAAATTCATGGGAGACTTTCACTATCCCTGTATAGACCGGGAAACATGCACTGCCTCATATTCACCAGCACAATGATTCCTGGACTTCATTAACACAAATACCCTTGACCATATTGTGCACACATCCACCAGAGGTTCAAACATACTGGATCTGGTACTCACCAATAAGGGAGAGTGATGGACTTCCCCCACTGTTTCATCCTGACTGGTGAGGTCAGACCACAAAGCTGTTTCCTTCAAAATAAAAATACAATTGGTAACCCCAGCAAACCCAGTAACAGTTAGGAGCTATTCCATAGCAAGCTATGTCCTTTTAAGTGATTGTTTGTCAAACATTAATGCCACTTCTAACTCTGAGTTCACAGGAACCTATGCAGAACTGTTCATGGAGACCCTGTACAACCATGTAAATGGCTGTAGAGAGACTGTTGCATCTACTAGAAGTAAGCCAAAAGCAAACCAAACTGGCAGAATTCTGAACTTAATAAGAGCAACTCCCATACTAAGAACTCTTTAAATTAAACATAAAACTAAGAGGACTAATTAAGTCCAGCAAGGCCAATGGTGAGGCAAAGCCTCTGAGGCTAAAGTCAACCACAAGGCCTTCTACAGATATGTCTGTAACCTCAAAGGCAGCACACACCAGTATGCTGAACTGGTGGGCAATAGTACCACATTCACTCTGAAGAGTGACACAGAGAATCTGTTGCCTGACAAATTCAGTTCCAATATCACCCCCATCAAATAGCAGAGAGCTTATCCAGGTGGCACTCACTAACGCCAAAAACACAGCCTCAGAGAACCCTGACACTATCTCAGGATGCATTCTAAATAGTCTAAAACTTGAACTGTCTGGATTAGGATAAGTCACTTTTCAACTATAGGCTCAAAACAGGCTTTGTAAAACAAGAATAGAGGACTACAATGGTTATCTTATTTCATAGGGGTGGACCATCAGTCAACTCCAGAAACTACGAACCCTTTAGTTTGACTAGTCTAATGTACAAAGACATGGAATGAGTTGTCATGGAAATGATCAACAAAGGCATAGCAACCTTCAGACACTTGACCCAACCCAGTTTGGCATTGTCAAGGGAAGGTCATGCCTACTAACTCTGCTGGACTTCTTTGAGAAGGTCTAGAAAGCAGTGGATGAGGGGCAAACTTGATATACTGTCTACCTGGATCTGGCTAAGATGTTTGATACCATACCAGACTTTAGTATAGGTGACAAACTCCCTGAACTGGGCATAAACCCCTGGATACCTCACTGGATTGCCATATTGCTCACAGACAGGACCCAGGAAGTCAGGATTGGTGAGACCACCTCTACTAAGAGACCATTCACCAGCAGGGTACCTCAGGGCTCTGTGCCAAGACTGCACTTATTTGGCATCTACATCTTAGAGGTAAAGGTTAATGTCAAGGACCTTTGGCTGACCAAGTTCGTAGATGATTGCAAATTGGGAGCTATCATAGATTCTCCCCGTGATACAAACATCTTACAAGAGGGTCTAACACAGCCAAATTACTACTGCTAAAGTTCACTAATTAAAAGTCAATGTCAAGAAATGCATTATAGTACCTTTTGGGAAAATGGACACTCAGGCTAATTATTTAATTGATAAGACACCCCTAAGAGCTGACCTGCTAGTCAGGGATCTGGGAACATATATAGAGAGTAATCTGACCTTTGAGCAATATGTGGCCAAGTTAATAAGAAAAATCATTCTCCGTCACCCAATGTATAAGTAAGGACATGGCATCCAGGTCCAAGGAGGTTGTAGTGTCACTTTATTCAGCCTTTATCAGACCCATTATTGAGTATAATGCACTGTTTGGCATATACACGACCAGACATATGCAACAGTTGGAATGCCCACAAAGGTTCCTTACCAAGATAATCCAGGGTATAAACATATTGTTGTATACAGATCGACTTAAAACCATATTTCTATACTCGGTCTCCTACAGGTTACTGAGAGGTGATCTATGCCTGTCCTACAAGGCATCCTCGGATCTAGTTCTCATGGACCATTTGCACTTCCACAAAATGAATAGTATTAGAACTACTAGATCCAAGGATTTAAATTTTGCTTGTGACATAAAGAGGATATGTTGGAAGATGTGTCTCAGAGATCCCTATGCTCTGGAACAGGCTCATCATCCATGTGAAGCAGAGTCTATCCCTAACCCTATTTAAGTGTAAACTTGACCAGTAGATGGGAAATTGGAAATTAATTCTGGGTCATGCCTCTGATAAACAGAGCCAGACAGTAACCATGCTCAAAGTAACATACCCCAACAAAACAGCCTTTAGAAATTTCCTAACTAACATACCCTCTTCTAATAAATGCCCAAGATACATAAGGACACAACTGAGTTGTGTTGTTCAGTTAGGCTTATAAAGGCTCTGGTGGTAATTAGCATAGTTTATACCAATGAACCTATAAATGACAGATGAGATATCTAGTGAGAAACAGAGGTTATATAGGAAAGAGGGTTGTGGGAAAGGTAAGGCTATATGTGGAGAGTAATTCAAATAAGTTAAAAAGACTAATCATTTGACGTGGATTAGAGAAGTTGTGTTACGTTATATTGTACAGTGCACAGTTTGCTGAAGAGCAGTTCCATGTAACAGATATTCTATTGTATGATTTTCTTATGTTTGTTTAGTCTTTAGAGTAGGAGCAGTGCCAAGTTTTGGTCAGGTAGCTTTTAGTTTCTGTAAGAAATGTTTTGGTTTGTTTTGCTCTAACACTGAGATATTGAGTTTAATAACTTTACTATACATACTGACTGTAGGGAGTCCCCATGGAATTTATATTTGGTTATAAGACTTGATTTAAATTTTGCAATCAAAGTTGTCTAGGAGGGCTGTGTCTTCTGATAAGGTTACAAATTGATGGACATCTGTATGATTTACTTAGGATGCTTGTGTCTGATTTTGAGTTATGAAACATTAAGGCCATGTTGGCGTTCTTGCCAATGTGCCTAGTGAAGTGATATACAGAGGTATACATTTTTAGGTAGATTTGCCACAAATTCTCGTATTTTGTTACAACATTTTGCAAGTTTGCTTACCTGTATGTTTTGAATTTTAGTTAAGACAGGGGTTGCATACAGTACTAGCTTTTGTGATGATTGTGGCTATCCTTGTGGTGTTAGATATTATCTGATTTTGTATAGCATACCATGACATTGCCTAGTTTTAATTACTGCATAGATGTGCTGTTCAAACTGTTGTTTACTTTGTATCATTGCTGAAGCTTTCACTATATGGGATATTGGATTTAATATCTGCTCCCCATTAATCAGCTTGAAATGATCTAAAAGTTGCCTGATTTAGAATAGTGTTTATCTGTAGGTATCTGCAGCCAGCTGGCAACAAACAGAAAAGTGTAAGTGTGTATTTGTGTGTGTTCTGTGAAAATATGTACAATGTATTCAAATTAGAGTGACTAGGCATGCTATATAATCATGTGGCACAAACTGTCTTCTAAACATTTGCAGAATTTATGGTTTATTAATGACATAGTGTCTGTGCAGTAACATTATTGTACTAAATTACTGCACTGATATTTGTCTGTTGAGTGGAGCACATTATCTATTTTTTCTGGAGGCATTAAAATCTGAGTGGGCACATGCCCACTTATTTCCTGTGGGCATAATGTATTTCACTTTATGGTAAAGATTTCGGCCAGCTGCTCTTTAGTGAAATATCTTTCAAACAGCATCATCAGTTCCTTTGCAGTAGTTATAAACAGTTTAGGTTGCAGTCTTCAAACACATTTGGGTAGTTTTGAAAAAAGGTTTCCATTAGCAGTAGTTTCACTACATGACTAGCTGAGTAGATTCAAATTGTAGCCACTTCTGTAATAAGTCATACAAGTGAGATTTTAGGAATGTCAGCTTTGAGAAAGTCTGTAAATAAAATATTATGATCTAATGGCAGCATTTATCCAGACTCAGACTTGAGACCTCAGCCTTTTATTTTGTATTGTCACTAACATGGACAGCATGGATATCCAGGTATGCATCTGGTGGCTTTCTGATGAGGACTTTAACCATCATAGCAGCCCATTCATTTGCTCACTATCTCCATTTCAGCCTTCTTCTTAAACATCAGTGAAAGTGCTGCTAATGTATCTGTTGGCTTCATTTCTTGAAGAAAGTGCCTGACTTTTGTTGCATTCTGACACTAGAAACATATTAGAACTTGCACACCCTGGAGTGAGCAAGTAGTGGATAGCCAATGTAACCTGTGGGGTTAGAGATCCAGCACATTCCTTCCTGCAACAATGTAGCCTGTAGGCTCAGAACCCCAGGATATTTGCAACAATGTAGACTGTGGTGTTTGAGCTCCAGAACATTTCTACCTGCAACAATGTAACCCGTGGGATTAGAACTGCAGTGCATTGCTTGTTGCAACAATGTAATCTCTGGGGGTTAGAGCTCTAGTACATTCGTTCCTAAAGTGGTGTAACCTGTGGGGGTCAGAGCTCAAGTACATTGCTTACTGCAACAATATGTGAGGGCTTGAGATCTAGTACATTTCTTCCTGCAGCAATATAATCTGTGCGTCATACCTTAAGTATGTTCCTTGCAGCTGCAATGTAACTTGGTCCAGTGCATTTGTTCCTACATTAATATACAGTAAGCTGTGGGCTGTGCTACAATATAATATTTGGAGGTCATAGCTCCTTTTTGACCTTTACTATGTTCTGCATACTTTTTCATAAAGCAGTTTGCTTTGGTAAAGCAATTTCTTCTGATGTAAATTGCAGGTAGTGCATGCCAGTTTTATAAAGATAGCTTCTATTTTCAGAGAGACCTTTGCAATGGTGTCCATAGACATCAGCGCTTATGGGAAATAAACTTTGCTCATGTGACAAGGCTGTCACTTGTCCTTGGGTATTAGGTATTTTACAAATTCATTCTTCTAGAGTACTGAACATAGTATACCTGGACAAAGACTATCAGTTCAACAAAAATGGTTTTATTAAAGATTTAACTCCATGTGATCTTTCTTTTCCCAAAAATGCAACTAATTACAAAAGTTACTCTAACTTAAAGCATTGGGTAAAACAGACATAACTCAGAAATATTTTAGTATTTTAAAAGCATCTATTTCCAGTAGTCATTGAATCCTTTCAATCCCTATGAGGTTTTTTGGGCTGTGCTCCATTTAAGCCTGTTTACATCACTACCAAGCCTTGAACCCTGGACCCTGTGCACTACAGTCACAGCAACATACCACTACACCATTTGAGCTAAGTAAGCACAAGCACTGGTACTTTAGTTACAGATCTCAAACAGTTTCTCATACAGAAAGTAAGAACCACTTCACTTCTGCTCCCAGTTACCCAAGAGATTTCCACAGTGCTTTTCTTGTCTTTTTACTCCTTTTAGGTCACAAACAGGAACTGTTGCCACTTTTCATACACTAAGAGTTACTTAGTTTTGCACAAACCTTTCAGTTCAAAACCCTGTAGTCTGCACCACTGGTGATCTAGTTCTCAGACTGACACACATTTCCTCAGCCTCTGACCAGGTCTAGCTAATTAGAGTGCAGGTCAGAGCAAGTATTTAGTTTCTCAGCAGCACATCATATATCAATATGCAAATTATGTAAAGCAATACAGACTGTTTCCCTTAGTAGTAGTCTGTTTATTGATGCATGCAGTTTGATTAAAATCAATGCAAGATGAATATTTATAAGATAATTATGTAAAGTAGTACATACTCTAAAATTTCCTTAGCAGGGTCCATTTATTAATCATACAAGGAAAGATTTTTGCAGAGTGGTTTATGCATACAAATGATTACGTAAAAGCAAGACAACATTATTTTTTCCATAAGAAATTAATTATTTACTGAGTATATTGCAACTAATTAATACTGTAGAATTATTGGAGTTAATGGAATTATACAAAAAAGTTGGTGGCATAAATCTGATTACATAATAACTTTGAGACTCATCATTGGCTGTACATTGCAAGACTTTATGTTGTGAAATTTTGGAACTAAGTTGATTTAGAAGCAGTGCGGCATAGCAAAGGAATTATTTATGAATTTTATACTGAAGCTCTGTATAATTTGTGATTTTGGGTACATACATATTTTATGTACAATGACTCTGTCAAAGACATCTTATCTAAAGCAATGTCAGCAACTTTCACAACAAAGAAGGTAATTATTATTTTACATGGAAATAAATTAGACAGTATGGTTTGGGATGCCAAAAAAGATTTATTTACAGTGACATTTGCACACAGAACAATTACAGATCTGGTTTATAGAAAGAATAAAAATAGCGGTTCTTAGCCTAAATTGATTTCAGAAAATTGTATATAAATGACATGCAGTTACTTTTGGCATAGAAGCAACTTTCCAAATGTCTTAAATATAAATAGTTCATCAACTATAATTCAGCAACTATTGACAAAAGTGAGGTATGCAGTGTTGAATGACAGAGTAAAAGAACACAGATTGTTTTTTTGTTTCTTTTAGTCAGCAGATACCATATTTTAAATATAACATTTACATATTATAAATAAACAGTTCCAGTCAAATCATACCTGATACTAAGAGAAAGCAATCAGCTACATATGTAAAATTGCACAAATCTATGTCTGTCTGTCTGTCTGTCTTGTCTATCTAGCTATCTATCTCATACATCTCGGTTCTCAGATGTTCACCTTTTATTTTTGGTGGGTTCCTCATCAAAATTGAGGTTATCTGGCAAATCACTGTGGATTGAAGACATTTGAGTTTTAGGCTTTACATCCTTTAGAAAATTCACGCTAATGTAAAACCAGTTATTTTAGCTACTTTATAAGTTTGTAAAAGCACTATTTAAAAATTGCCCCTATTTATAGGTCTTTGTCCCCACCCCCACATTATTGTTTGGCTCAGTCCAGATTTCTTCTGTTAAGAAATTGAGAGGTAGGATCTATCTATCTATCTATCTATCTATCTATCTATCTATCTATCTATCTATCTATCTGTCTATATTTGCTGTGTGAATCATTGGTGTCTACATATGATACCTGTTCATTCTGTATTTTACTTTTACATTATCTCTGGAGCTTTTCTCCACAGGACACCACCACTAAAAAGGGCCTGTCTGTTTTTGGATTAGTTGGCCTATCCCAAATAACAGAGAAAATATATAATTAATAAGCATTACTATAACTGTGCAATCTAACAGCTTCCATCTTGATATCATGGTGCTGTCATTTTATCCAATCAGTTGCATGACCCTTACATTTTCTGGGCATAGAGCAAAACTCTTTTCACTACTTATGGGGACATCTGAATATATCTGAATAATCTTATGACTATCTTTTTTTTTTAGTTTAATGCATAGTTTATCATCAAAGCTGGATGTAGCTGTCTTCCACTAGCTAATATCCTAGCTAGCAATCTGCACCCTTACATGTAGTTTATTCCTTCACACTTAACCAGTCTATGTCTTCCCCTACTTTGATGAAGACATCATCTTGTCCACCCATCACAGGTCTTTTATCAGTTCTATTATTCACATTTTCTAGACAGCCAACCGGGCCTCATACCCAGTCAAATAAGCATACAGTCAGCATGACTGGAATAAATGTTATACATCTTACATCCTTTTTATTCTTACAACCATATACATAGTGTACCCTTCAGGGCTAAGCAAACTCTATCCGTCAATGCAACAAATCTTTCATTTAATTTTTATGTTATCGAAGAACTATCTACATTGTATATTTAACATCATCATTTAATATTTTACCTGCTGCTCTCCACTAAACTTGTTCATATTTCATGCTTCACATTTTAATATTGTTGAAACAAGTTCCTATAGTCCATTTCTTAGAAAAATCAAACATTCTGCTTGACTTAACTTATACTTAGAAAGAGATCATTTATATGAATTTAATAATGTTGAACAATCTCCTCCCTATGTATAGTTATATACAGCTAGTTCAGTACACATTTAATTTATGAACACCTTTAATTCTAGTATTCCTATCAATGTATTTGATCTCCAAGATTACTCCATCGTATAATAGGTCTTATACCCCTTCCGATTAACCACATTAATAATTCTATATGGTTAAACGTCATCATGGTTTGCACTTTCTGTGTGTTTTTAATAATTGACATTCCTAGACTTCAGTATATGCACGCATTAATTAACAGAAAATAAGAGAAATAACTAATCTTTTAAGCTATGTTTTCTTAAAGCTTTAACAATAATAAGGTGCCATCTCTCCCTAACCTCAGTTTCCCTGTGGTGGAGCTGGTCTGGGTCACATTTCCACAGGTCACTGTTCTTATACCTGCCCTTCTCACCAGAGCAAGTAATGCAAGTGGCATTACTCAGTGCCTTGCCAAGTTTGTGTCAGGCATCAGTTTTATAGAAGAGCTCTCATAGTCCCCCAGCGTGTTCTCCCTACAGTCTCTGTGCAACAGGTTCAGGAAGATGTAGGATTTGTGGCTGCATCATGCAGGAGCTCTGCTGAAATCAGCTATTTCCAGTCTGTGGATCAGAGTGAGGAGGATAATGGTAGCTTAGTGCACACAGTGACACATATTGGAATCAAGTGATGCACATCATTGGGCAGCACGGTAAAGTAATACAAAAGAACACCAGCATGGCTAGTTGGAAGTATGGGCTTTGCACTGGCTATGGATGCATGCATGCACAATACACATGACATTCCAGCCCAGGAATGGGCAGACATGAGCATGGTAGCACTGATTGTGGCTGATATTACTTTGCATTACAGCTGTACTTTAGAGATGATTGCACTGAATTACTTCAGTGAATACTTGCTACACAATGAGGCTCATTTTAGTACAATAAAAAACACAGTTGCCATACTGCAGGAGACCATAGTATGGCAATCATCTTTGGAATCAGAATATAGTAGATAGCAACATATAATGTCATATATGCAAACTGTCACAGTGATCACATAATGATAGATGGAGGTAACAAGGACATATACTGAGCAGAGGAGTGTGTGAGGTATTTCAGTACAGATTATGACAGGGTTTGAGGGGAAGGCTCATCCTGACAGGGAGCAATGAATAGAGAAGGATAAGTGGCACTCTGACATGGGCGCTCAACCTGACAGAGAACTGGAAACATGACAGGACAAGTCATAGCCCTGTATATAGGGGGACTCAGTCTAACAGGGAGCAGAGTAGGTCTTGCTGGGGGCACAAGCTGACAGTGAACAGGAAACAGGGTAGTGCAGGTCGGGGGGAAATCCAGCTACGTGGCTCAACATATCTGGGTGTGTTCATCTTCACAGGGATCAGGGAACAAAATAAGGCCAGATTACTGTCCTGGGGTTGACACCAGTGTATTAGATGCTCATGGACTGCAAGGCATGCTATGGAGGATATGAGGCCTCCCTTAAGACTGTACTGTCAACAAAGTTCCAATAGAGAGCTGGCATTGCTAACATATGTCTAGTGCCATTGCATGGCTATGGCCACATAATGTGGCTGGGAACAGTATTGAGACAATTGTCCACTGGCATATACAGTCATACATCCACACACTGATCCACGTGTGTAAGCCACATGTTTTGCCATGGGACAAAAAGAATGTCAGCAGCTGGAAAAGTTCATCTCACTAGAGACAGAGATGGTAGTACAGCCCCTGTGCATTCAAGATATGCATATCCTTGAGAACAGTAAAGTACGCAAGGCTTTGGCATGGACTGAGGCAGGATGTCACTGCAGTTGGTTGCCATAACAGGATAATACTACAGGTACAGTGCAGGATCAGTGATATGGTGTTGCATACTCAAAACCAAAGCAGAGAAAATTGCCAGAGACAGCTTGACCACTGTGGGGGGGGGGGTAGACTACAAACAAAGAGGCATATAAGTGGGGTGGAAAAATTCCTGCTATCCCTCTTTGGGGAGGGTGAGAAAACTCATACCTGGTGGTAGCTTGGATATTAAAGCTGGGCTTGTGACAACTGCCTCCTGTAGGATAGTGACTTGCAACACTGGAAGTTTTACACAATTGGACACATATACTATACATATTGTCATCTATGGACTCTGGGACTGCAACAGTGACAACCTGCATCACATATTGCCCATAGGCTATGCAGATGCTTGATGTGTAGAATTTGGTATGCCACATAGAGGTGGAAGTCACAGCTGTAATCCAGAATTACCGCGTGTGAATATTATTGGTATGCATTTGCAGGTTCCTCTTGCAGAGGATCAAGCACAAGTTAGAACATGCCTAATGTCTGTGAGTCATCAGTGGATGATGAAGGTGATGTAGACATACTGCAAAAAAACATCATAACTGATAAGAAATCCTACTTCTCCTCACAACTATCTTCCCAAAGTAATAATCCAAAGAAATTCTGGAAATCTGTATCCTCCCTTCTTAACACAGGCAACATTCAAACCCCATCTTCCTCTCCAGACAAAGACCCTTACCAAATAGCACAAACATTTAACTCCCACTTCATTGAAACCATCTGCAAACTAATCAAGGATCCCTCCTCAAAAACCAACCCTAATATCAAAATTACCACACAAACAAACCTCATATCTACCGCTAAACACACTACAGCCCCCTCAAATAGTATACCACCCAACCCACCCTTATTACCACAACCTGTACCTACATTCCAAATTCTAAAACTCCTAACCAAACTAAAGCCCTGCTCACTCTCTGCTGATAACCTACCACCAGAATACCTACAACTCGCAGCCAGAGCCATAGCTTATCCAGTCAGTATTCTCATCAATCATTCCATCATTGAATCTTACATTCCTCAGCTATGGAAAAATCCATTATTACCCCATTGCATAAAGGGGCAAATAATCATGATCTCTCAAACTACCGGCCAATCTCCATTCTCGCCCCACTATCTAAAATCCTGGAAAAATGTATACAAACCCATCTACTAAACCACCTAATTAACAACAACCTCCTAGCTCCCACCCAACATGGCTTCCATCCAGGTCATAGCATAACCACAGCTTTACTCTCCTTCACTAATACTGTGAATAAAGCTCTTGATGCAGGCCTATCTACCTCTGTACTCCTTTTGGACCTATCAAAAGCTTTCGACACAGTATCACACCCTAAGCTATTGCAACACTTAGAGACACTTGGATGCTCTTAAAGTGTGGTTACCTGGTTCTCCTCCTACCTAAGTGATAGACAGCAGTCAGTCAGATGGCAAAACCAGCAATCAGAATACCTAGCTAACAACACAGATGTTCCCCAAGGGTCCATTCTAGGACCATTACTACCAATACATAGGAAAATAATTTTCTTGTGTGGCAAAAGCCAGGGTACCTTTTTGGCTGGGCTTGTATAGACCCCAGGGCCGATAGCCTAGTACCTACCTATGAACCTATAATAAATTCATTAATGATTTAAATAAAGCCACCCGACAAAGCATATTGATTCAATATGCTGATGATTCAGCCATCATCTCCTCCTCCAACAATTTCACTAACCTCCAGACGATCACCCAAGATGCTTTCTCCTCCATAGAAACCTGGCTAAATGATGCCCAATTAAAGCTGAACCCCAAAAAACTAAACTACTATTATTCTCATCAAAACCCCCAGGCACAGAATTTAAGGTACTTTCACACAACAAAACTAAAATAGAACAGGTGAAATATGCAAAACTTTTAGGAATAATAATTGATGATAAACTCTCCTTTGAACAACATATACTAAGTACAATAAAGAAAACTCATTTCAAACTTGGCAAACTATGCCAACATAAACTCTACCTCAACAAAGAAACTAAGATAAAACTAGCTAATACCTTACTTATCCCATCCCTCATATATGGAAGTCCCATCTTCACCAATCTCCATACATCCCTCTATCATAAGCTGGAATCATGCTTCTACAAAATATCAAAATTCGCCTTCGGCATACCCAACCGCTCTCATCACTGCAACGCTATCTCGAACCTGTCCTGGCTAGAATTTCACCACCATCTCTACCATACTCAGTTAACTTTTACCCATAAACTAATCTTCCAACCAAATAGATATCCAGCACTCCAATCCATCCTACACACATAGACCCCTACCCGAACCCACCGCTCCTCAGGCAGAACCCTACTACATGTCGCCAAACCCAATAAGAGAGTACGACAATGCCTCTATTCTCATAACATTGCCAAACTATGGAATAGCCTTCCCACATCTATCACTCAGCTTGACTCCCTAGTGGTTTTTAAAACAGCATTAAAAACCTACTTTTTAAACAACCCAAGTTGTACCTGTAAACTACAGCGTAAATCCAAACCCACCTTAACTTCAATAACATAAACCTCTCAACCCCATCAGATACCTCAACATCAAGCAGTATGACACACTTGTCTAATTTCTATATTTTATAATATATATTAAACTATACTAAGGTCATAGATTACTTTCATGTGAATTGAATAAATGTAAATAAGTCTTCTGTAATTAGAATGTTTGTATGTCAGTACCCCTTTGCATATCTCAGTGTTTGTGCTGTTTCTGTCTCAGTTTCTGTTATATATTAATAGCTGTCTAATTATCTTATAACAGTGGATCTTTTTGTACTGTTTCTGTACTGCTTACTCTGCATATTAATAACTGCGTAACATTTTATGTCTGTGGAGCTTTTCTCCCAGGCAACCACTGAAAATGGGTTCCTGACCCAGTGGACTTTCCCAGTCAACAAATGTCAATAAATAAATAAATAAATAGTAAATGATGATGACACCATGCATATGACACAATCCAGTGTTGCAGTAGCACTAAGAGTGGAGTGGAGTGCAAACTCACATCGTCCACAAAGTGAGATGATGGTGTAGGGACAAGATGAACTCCCTGCATCCCCTGTACTTAGTACTGGATGTCCCATTCATATTAGCCCACCCAAGCTGCTCAGGTGTGAACCCCACATCAGAGGGATACACTGCCTCCAAGGTGTATGCAACCACATAGTGGGAGAGGTGGTATATGGCCATTGCCACTAAGGCGTGACTGGAGAACATTCCCTGACCTGGGTGTTACCCTTGGTGTCAGTCAGTAGATGTCCATGTAAGTGATCCAGGCACACTACTTGGCAAGCCACTCAGAGTGCCACAGCTCAGTGCTATCATACTTCCCTGTGGACCCACCACAAGCAACATCTTCCCTTGGCCATTCGTGGATTCATGGATGCTAACATTCTTCTGCCCCACACCACTGGGCTCACACTGGGAATCCTGTAAAAGCTGCTGCTATGTAACACTATCCACAGAACAGTATGGCTCTAGTTTTGATAGTGCATGACCACATTGTACACCCAGCCATTTAGCTTATAGATGCTGTACCACATCACTTATGGATGTGTTTCCATGACTCTCCTCAACTCACACACATCCACCACCCATGATCCTTCCACCTATGTTAGTGTTATTGTTCCCTGCCACTGTGTCCTATATCTGTGTTGTGAGAGAAACAATGCAAAGAACTGAGAAGAGGACTAGTGGTCTACTGCGGGGGGGGGGGGGGTTAAGATCCTGTACTCTTCATTGTGTTTCTATCTGACATATCTAAGGGAAGATAGACAATTTGCTGATGATACTAATGCAGTTGCAGCAGTAGAAGATACAGGGATGAGTCTAGTGAAGGATTTAGAAATGTTGAAGTACATGTGGTCAGAACTGTGGTAGCTGAGGTTCATTGCAAACAAATGCAAAGTACTGAACATAGGCTAAAATAGCCCCACTGTAAAGTACCATCTGGGGGGGGGGCTGGTAGCATTTGAGCAGGGCATAGATCTAGAGCTACTGGTCATAACTGGACTAGAACAATTGAAGCACACTAGCACAATGAGAGGGCATTGTCAGGATCAAACTGAATGCTGGGGTGTATCCTCTTGAGAATATATTCAAGAAGCAAAGAGGTAATGCTTCTACTCCACAAGTCCTTGGTCAGACCATACCTTGATTATTGTATGCAGTTTTGGAGGTGCTATAAGGAAAAGGACATTAAGTTACTGGAAGGAATTCAAAGGAAGGCTGCCACAAAGATTGGGGGAATGAGGGCAAAAAATATCACCAGAAGCTGAAAGAACAGGAGCTCTTTTTACTTTAGAACAGAAGAGACAGAGAAGATTTGCTACTTTTGTACAAGATCATGTTAGGAGATGTAAAGGGGTCATATTAAAGAAGAGAAATAAAGGGAGAAAGTGTAGCCCACAGGTAGAAGATTGTGAGGATTAACTACCTCCTTAATCTCCAAAAACAGTTTTTCAGTCAGAATGCTATGGAACCATGGAATGGACAACTGCAAAAATGCTCCAGACATGATTAACAGAGACATTCAGGGGACCTTACAGGTAGAAAATTGTAAGGTAGAATTGGAAAGGGTAGAATGTTAAATGTATTTAAGATGGTGGGTTAGATATATTTATTATCTCCTTCTGCCATTAAGCAAATGTAATATAATAGCAGCAGTAGTACGGAATATGAAAAAATGTCAGGAAAATTAGAAAGAAGGAAATATTAAAAAAAATGAAATTCAACAGTAATAGAGGAGTATCTTAAAATATTGGAAAGGGAACCCAGCAAGTTAGCTAAGGTTGATTATGAAGAATCCTGGGTTTTATGGAAGAAAATTCATGACTGGAGAGGTGTAGGTGTAGAGCAGTGCAGGAACAAATAGGCTGTAGGGTTTTTGTTGGAAATACCTGGCTACCATTCCAACAGAATAAATGGGTTATTTAGTCAAGGGAAGAGCAGCCACTGAGCAAGGTCCTGGGGGAAGCACAAAAAAAAAAAAAAAAAAAAAGAATAACTTTAGTCACAATGCTTAATAAAAATATGAGTTTATATTTCTTAAAATTTTTAGATAACCTTCCTTTTTGAAGACAAATTATTATGATTTCTTTCCAACTGGGAAACATGAATTCTTATCTACCTACTTCCTTGTGTTGGAAGTTCAGCAATAGTCAGCATTCAGGAGATAAGAAGCACATGGGGCGGAGTCAAGATTGTGGATATAAAGCAGCAACTGAAATGAGCCCTACAGCTTTACTAAATTTTATCTAGGGAATTTGACAGGAATCACATTACAACTTGTCTGAATAACTTGGGAACCACTTCTAAAAACATTTATCTGGGAATTTTCCTTACAAGAAAGAAATTTTCAGCCAAGTTATATCCCCAAAATCTCTCTCTTGGAAAAATTCACAAATAAACTCTATCAAAACTAATACAAGAGAAATTACATAAAAAATAATTTCAGCATGTCCTGTCCTCATTACCAGAACTTAAAAATGGACAATTTCAGTCTAATCTTGGCAAACTTCAAGAAGACAATTTCAAGCAAACTGAAATGTTAAGAGCTATGACTGAAACTCAGAAAATTTGGATAAAAGAAATGAAGACACTTTGACTGGTTTGAATGAATGTCTGAGAGGAAGAAACACATACTGAATTCCTTACCAAACAAAATGAATGATTACTGGATAAAGCAGAAGATCTGAAAAATAGGGAAAGAAAATGTAATTAGAGAACTTTTGGAGTACTAGAAAATTTGGAAGGTGAAGACATGATTGCTTTCTTAACAAACTGGATACCTCAGAGACTGAATCTATAGGAAGGCACATCATGTGGAACTGAAAGGGCTCACAGTGGGTAAATCTATTACTTCAAATCCAAGTGCCCCATTGAGATTAATAGTAGTGAAGCTTGTGTCTCTTTTGGACAAGGAACTAATCCTGAGAACAGCCTGTTCCACTTCTCTGCTAAGAATGGGTCAAAATATGGCAAGATTTGACAATGACTATAAATCAGAACCATTAGAATATAAAGGGAATTTTGACCAATAATAAAATCCCTAAAGCAAAATAACATGAAAGCTCATCTATTATACCCCACCAGAGTAAAATATTTATACCTCAGGTGACAGAATTTTTAATACTCTGCAGAGAGCCAAAAACTTTATATCAAGCAATGACTTAGTAAACTCACAATAACACATGGAATATCCATCTATCAAAATTAAATGACCTCTGGAAAAAGTGGAGAAAATGGAGCAATAAACAAGAAACAAAAGACATGCTTCTCACAACACAGTGAGAGAAGAAAAATATGTGCCTCTATTTTCTTTTTCATTTCTGTAGTAGACTTTTTTAAATAATATCACTGTACTGAAGTACTGCAAGTTAAAAAAAGATGAGGATCTTATAATTATATCTCACATTTTTATACTGTATACTAAAGACCCTTTAAAACCTGTATTCAACACAAGGTAGGTACATACCTTTGTTGTAACTTCATAGCTTTTACTCTAATTACATCAATTATTTTAAAGCTACTTCTTAACATTACCAAATAATCAAATAGATATTAACAAATGAATAACATTTAAAACTGGCGAGTGACCAACTTTAAATGTTTTTCATCCATTAATACCTATTTCATTATTTGGTAATGTTAAGCAGTAGCTTTAAAATGGGTACGTTCACTTTCAGTGCCCCAAGTCATGCTTTTAATTATTTTATCATGATAACATGACAAGTTAAAAATGCTGAAATAGGCAATTATATGAATTGCTTGACTATTTGTTCATTATTGCCTTTTAAGGTTATGAATTCTGACTTAATCTTTCATTTTTAATAGTCTACCAATGTTAGTCATTAGGAACAGCTCATCTGAATGTGAAAGAAATGGAATCTTATATTGATTTAGCAAGGAAGCACATTTTTACTTTATTTTATTTTATTTTATTTTACATTTGTTAACCGGGGGTGTCTGACTGAGCCAAAAAGGCAATTTTTCAGCAGAGGCCCGGGGAGAAAAGCTCCACAAAGAAAAATTACAGACACATTTAATTATTTAGACATGATCAGTATACACAAAAATTACAGGAGACATGTTTTTACAGTGGTATGCGGCACATAAACAGTTATAGTGGAGAGAACAAACAAAAAAATATTAATTTTAAAAATAAAGGTAATTAATAGATTTGTGGTGTACAGCTGAAATTTGGAACATAGGTAGAATACATACATAGTACACAGGTACAGTACATACATTGTAGATTAGCCAGTGTTTGTGAGTAAGATTGAAAACTATTATCAAGTGCTCTAGATTTTGTATGTATGTGTTATCCACTTTCACTACCCTGGGGAGCAATCATGGCACTGCCAACTTTCCTTGAGATGTTGCCTGATGAGGTCTTTAAAGGAGGCTTTGGATGATGTGTTTTGAATGCTTGTAGGGACAGAGTTCAAAATAGTAAATCAATGGCCCTTTTCATACTTAATATATGAGATGTAGTCTAGGGCAAAATGGACTGCCTGCTATTTGTTTCAGTAATAGGTTCTTTTATGGTTCTTGTTGGGCTATTGATTTGAAAAAAAAAGATATGAAGGTTTCTCTTGATTCAGCATTTTTTATTGTTTCTCAGACTGATCTTATTTACTTATATGGGGAGTTAGACTGAGAGGCATAGTTTTAATGGAGGTTACATAGAATGGTGATGAGTATGAGATGATATGCCAGCTGTATGTAATTTGTGACAGTCACCTAATTAGTAGAGCCAATATAACACGAAGGAAGTGAGGAAATTAGTTATTTAAAACACATCTTAATTATATAAATTAAAGATTGAGAGGTATTGAAGCAGTAAGATATTCACACATTTCAATAAACTTAACAGTTAAAATATTTAAAGGGATAGCAATACCAGTAGCATAGGGATTAATTAATGACATTATGATTAACAGAAGGGTGGGGGGGTTCTTCTGCAATATTACATTAAAGAGATGCCTAAGTTAAATAAAATATAGTGTTGTCTACAGATTTACTGGCTTTATCCTATGGACTTCTCCTTTTTTATTTCTATACTTGGGAAGAAAAAAATTAAAAGAGGGATTTGAAAAAGAAAAAAAATGAAAAAGAAAGAGAAGGAAGAAAGGAAGGAATATATTAATATTAAGTTTTCTATAATATTTATATGTCCGATGGAATGAAAATGCAATATAGCTTCTGCAAAAGAAAATATTTCGACTATAAGAAAAAAAACTATGTGAATTTGATCAAAACCCTGGAATCTCTTTTAAGATACAACATGAATTTATAACTCATCCAATATACATAACAACACATTTGGAATTATAACTTTGTAAAAAGGGAAAATACTACAATCAAAGTCTCTCCTTATGTGAAACATTGACAAGACTGAACACCTTTTTTCTCTGTCTGGCTGAGAATTTAACCTGAAGGTCAGAGTTCTGGTATAGTAGGATGCAATGTCTACACAGGCATTATGCTTAGTACTACTGTCTTTTTGTTTGTCTTTTTCTGCTTGCTGAACAAACAGCCATTAATATATTCATCAAAAGTGTCTAAATTCATGGCATACAAGCTGGAAGAAAATGAAATGCACTCTATGCTTATGAAATTAATTTTATTGCAGAAGAAATGTCAGTTTTTAGTTCTTGGTAGAAACTGCAGAGAAAAGATGAAGCAAACTTTTTATTTTTCATTTTCTCTATTTTAAACAGCTCAGCACATCTTTTTTATCTTATTGCGGCAATTAAAAAAATCTTGCACACAGTTCAGTCTTTAATTTATCTGGGAAAACACAATTTTTCAGAAACTGATTTACCGTGTACAGTTACATGATGCAACTGTTTTTTAAATATTATCTCATTGTGCATTTTAATTTACATCTTTGAAAAACTCTGCTACTTTAAAACTTTTAACAATATGTTTGCATTACTGTATACTTTATAATGCAGTTATTGAAGTTTTACTTACCATCATAGCTTATGGCAATACACCACATTGCTGCAAAAGCACCCAATTTACTGTGCTTTATCAATGCTTGTCCATATGACATTTAAGAATTACCTTGTGCATTTCATTCCTGTTAGAGATTCCGGCCATGCACATAACAGATATTACTTCACCAAAATCAGTACTAAACTATAGCTTCCATTAATGTCTTCTAAGCATGAAAATAATTAATGTTTTGCTTCTTCTCTTTAGGGAATCTCTCTGTTAAACTCTTTCACTCATTGCAGAGTAAAGTAAGGTGTGCTTACCTTTTATGCATTTGGAAGCTAGATCAAAAAGAAGGTGGTACCAAATATTTCAGTGTCATCTACTATTCATTATAAAAACTTTCATAAACAAAGGCTTAGCTGTCTCAAGCCTCCTCATCTTCCAGAAATTACTTAAAGATACTGCGGATCTGTCCTGTGGCTGATTGTATAAAACATGTGGGATTCCTTTTTTCTTCCATCTTGTCATTGCTTTCTCTCTCTCTCTCCCTTTAATCTGCTGTCTGCATCATACATTTTGCAGGCATTTGAGGTAACATATTATATCCTTTTTTAGTACAATATCTGGCTTAGCCAAATGTTAAGAGTTTTATAGCCCTCTCTATCATTAGTGAATCCACTGATACATAAAATCATGTAGTGGCAAAGAATAGTACTGACAACTACTGAAATTACACAAAAGCAAATCTATCATGCCAGACTAGAAAGACAAGTGCATGAAAAAAGCACTTGCTATTTATTTTATGTGGCACCATTTGGAATATTCTTTTCAGTTATAATTCACACAATCTAAGCTGACAGAAAAAAACAATGCACTCATCGTCTATTTCCAGATCAGACAGTTACATTTTAGAATGCCCTCATATTCCACACCTGTAATTTTCCTTTACACAAACAATGCTGCATTCATTGCAAAACTAAAAGCAAGGACACAATACAATGCCAGACTGCCTGTGTTTCTAACTGCTTATCCTAGGTAAGCTACATTCCATAATATTTCCTTCTCTATAACAAGGTAGAGCCATGCCTCCTATCTATACTTGTGACATAAAGCTGTAGTATAATGTTTTACAGATCACGTCAGAGAACCAAAGTATACTTTCTCGCTTAGCTTGCTTAGGAATAAATGTCTGAAATAATTATAGAAGAGAAAATCCATTCTGACACTTACATTTATTTTTTCATTCTTACAGAGAGATGCATGCTAGCTACCCTATTCAGAGAAAATGTTACTGCATGGACTGCTCTCTTACATAATGGGCTTAATTTAAAAACTCAGCATAGTGAGAGTGAACAACCTCTGTCATCCTAATCTTGTTCTATGAATCTTTGTAATCCACCCCTAAGGTGATATCACCCAGAGGGTGGAGTTTGCCCATTTCAACACCTCGCAGTGCTGAGATATTGACTGGATGGGAATCTCTCTATACTCAGAACAAGAACTGAGAATGTATAGCATTCTATGTTAATGAACTATATTACCTATTCTGAGCATTACCTGTACTTATTCACAGATGTGGTGGAATTGATGAGTCCTACTGAAGTTCTATGGTGCAGCAAGTCAAACTACATGTCTTACCTGAAAAGTGCCTGTAATACCAGGTCTGATGTACAGGTGAAGCGGCATGGCTATGAGGCCATTCAACCCAACAGATCCACCTGTAAGGTGGTCTGTTCAACAGAGACATGATGGCCACCACAGTGAATGATAAACCTGATTGGGAATTTACTTGCTGTAATAAGAAAAAGGGCAGTTCACTTTGCTAATGGTTACCAAAAGGATTTTAGCAACAGTGGAAGGAAATGTAGAAATAAAAAAAAAAAAAAAAAAAATACCCCTGAGGTCCATGCTCATTCTTCAGGCTTTACTTACAAATAAAAAAGCTTCATTAGCAATCGACACAAATCCTGAACAGTCTGAGATACCCCATATTTCTATGAGATCTAATTCTAGGACCTTCACTCCTAACTCAGATTATGGGGATGGATAGAAAATATCAAAGTCAACAACAATATATCTGTCATCGTTCAATCTTCTGACAGTTAATGAATGCAAATAAGTAAATTGTAACACTGATGTGACTAAGTATGCTATTTACATTTCTAAGATTTTCTTTATTTCTAGTGAACATGCACTATTAAATATCAGTTTAAATCTCATTCTTACATGTATTACCACTGAATTTTAGACAGTGATAGATCTAAGGACATTTTCCTAGAACCTTTTAAAGTTATGGTTTAAAAATAATGATTATTTGTATTTTTTGAGATATTGTCTATGAAGTTTAAGTTTAAACCATCTTCTTTTCAACCTTCCCAACATCTTTCAGTATTACCTTTGAGAAGGTAATCCTTAATGACCTATATATTAATGCCTCTAATATTTTTTAAGAGGCTTGGACAAATGTTGTGTTTTGTTGAGAGAAATGCTTTATGTTTCTTTTATTATAATAGAGTTATTGTTATTACCTACACTCATGGGGTGGTAGGGTTGTATATGATGAACCATCTTCTAATACTGAGGTTAGTTTGTAATTACAGAATTATGTTTTATTTTCATCTACCATGGGAATCTTAGAGGACAACTCTAAACAATTCCTTCTTTCCTCACTAAATTAAATTATCAACAAATTGTCTATCACCACAAATGGCACTGATACTGAAGAAGTCATTTCTCAGTGTCAACTCTACTGCTAGCCTCTTTTGCAGCCACATGTTATTTATTGGCCATAACAAACCAGTGAATGCAAACCTATACTACTCAGACTAAACTATAAAGGAGCTACTTTAGCCTACATTTCTAAAAGTAGCAGCAGAAAAAAATTAAAATCACTCACACACATCTTTAATCTTTCCATTCCCGTAGGTTTACTCCCTAATTATTTAAACACTGTGTCATCATGCCATTTCCAAAATCCCATCACCTACAGATCTATAAGATTATCTCCCCATATCAAATCTATGCACCATCACTAAAGTACTTGAAAAAATTACTATATAAATAATTAGTGACTCGTTTAAATAGTTATGCTGTCTTCTGTGATCAACAACACATATTTTGAAGTGCTTTCAGTGGTGAAGTTACCTTAATATCCACTATTAATGCCATGTATAATACTCTAATACTGTGTTGTTTTGTTTCTGCTCTCTGAAGATGTCTGGGTCATGGGTGAAAAGGGAATATAAAGTAAACCGGCACCATGGCACTCGATACTTCAACAGGAGGAAATTTATTATATCTTGCTATTACCAGACTTTTACCAATACAGGCTTCTTGGGGCAAATAGTCAGCTGATTTAAAACACATGACTTAATTACAAAAAGGAAAAAATCATGTCACTTCACCTTTAAAGAGATAACACAAAAAAGACTGATACATAAATCAATACTTTACACAAAGTAAGAATACTAAAAAATACAAATATCTGCATGTAACTAAAAAACATATGTTAAAACTTTTACATCTATCTGTATATCAAAATTAGTTAATTTTATTTTGTTTATCTTTCAGAAATGGCTTTATTGTCACACTTTCATTGAGACCAGGTGGACAGTGTGCTTTAAAATGTATTATCCACTTATTTTTAATAATTTCTGTGTGTTTTTTCAGGTCACCACCTCTTAAGGTTTCCTGTATATTTTGTAAAATAAAAAAAGCAAAATTTGTGAGATGTGTCTGTTTGTTTAATATGCCTATATAGTACATTTGTGCCTAGCTGCCTTCTTATGTCAGATATATGCTCACAAATTCTCTCTTTGAACTTACTATATATAGAAGGCACTACAGATCAAGCATTTGCCATGTATATTATGTTTTTAGTATTACATGTCCCATGGCATCTAAGATGGAATGGTTTTAGACTAACTGGATGCTTTAAAGTTGTTTCTATAGAGACACATCTGCAGTATTGACAACTGTTACATTTTTGGGTTCCATACTTGGGTATAGTTTTTGTGTTTATATACTTCTCCTGTTCCTTATAACATAAGATTTTGTTTTTAATTTCTAGATGTTTTATACCCAAAGATTAGCTTATCTACTCCTATATCTTTAAAAGTAGGAATATATTGTAACATGTAACAGTGTTTTTTTAATAATATCCTGTATTTGATGAATATGAACATCATAGGGTAGACCACGCCTAAATAAAGCTGTTTTTGTGTCCTTAACTTAATTATTTCTTAATGAAGTAATATGATTATCAGAAAATATAGGTTTAATGCTATCTTGCTGTATTTGTGTTACTATATTCATTGCATTATCTTCCTTATAGCCTCTTTCTAAAAAATCATTGACCATGTTATTAAACTGTATACTGTATATCCATGTTTTCTATTTTTGTATTCAGTCTAGCCACATGAGTAAATTTATTTTTAACTACATTTTTAAAATCATTAGGAGGATCATATTACTCTTGTGCAGCTTTGTATTTTTCTTGATGTCTTTCTTAAATTAATGTCATTTCAATGTTATCAGTGGTTCCCTTAAACTATCTAATATCTAAAAAGTATATTTGTGTATAATGTATGGTATGTTTAAAATGTAAAAATTCAGTAGCTGAATTTAAATATAATAAAAAGTCTAAAAATGCAGAAAAACATCAAAAACAATTCATCCACAAAACACCTATAAAACAAAACATTATTAAAAAAACTATTATTCGTTTCAGAAAAAAATGAATTAGAGTTCCCATTTATTCATAACCAAATTTGCATAGCTATTAGCCATGAGCATACCCATGGCTACTCCTTTACAATGTTTATATATATTTTTAAGAAACAAAAAAAAAATATTAGTTAAAACCAGTTCTAAGTTACAAATGGTGTTAGTCTCAGCTGCTGAAAAAACTGCATGCAATGTTATAAATTCATTAAGGTACTCTATTCCAATATCATTCAGTATTGATATAAATAGGGCCTCTACTTCTAATGTAACAAAATAGCAATCGGCAATGTTGTTAGACAAAGACCAGTCATACAGGTGTTTTGTGGATGATTTGTTTTTGATATGGAATGGTACTTTTTTAGTATTTTCATACTTTTTATTATACTTAAATTCAACTACTGAATCTTTATGGTTTAAAGATACCATACATTATACACAAATAGACTTTTTAGATATTAGATTGTTTAAGGGAACCACTCATAAAACTGAAACTACATTATTTAAGAAAGATGTCAGGAAAAATACAAAGCTGCACAAGAGTAGTATGATCCTTATAATGCTTTTAAAAATATAGTTAAAAATAAGTTTACCCATGTGGCTAGACTGAATACAAGAATAGAAAACATGGATATACAGTATGCAGTTTAATATCATGGCCATAAGGAACATAATGCAATGAATATAGTAACACAAATACAGCAAGATAGCATTAAACCTGTATTTTCTGATAATCATATTACTTCATTAAGCAATAATAAAGTTAAGGACACAAAAACAGCTTTATTTTGTTGTGTTCTTCCCTATGATGTTCATACTCATCAGATGCAGGATATTATTAAAAACACTGTTACATGTTAAAATATATTCCTACTTTTAAAGACATAGGAGTATGTGAGCTAACCTTTGGGTATAAAAAGTCTAGAAATTTAAAAAACATCTTATGTTATAAGGAACAGGAGAAGTATATAAACACAGTATCTATATCCAAGTATGGAACCTAAAAATGTAACAATTGTCAGTACTGCAGGTATGTCTCTACAGAAACAACGTTTAAGTATCCAGTTAGTCTAAAACCATTCCATCTTAGATGCCATGGGACATGTAATACCAAAAACATAATATACATGGCAAAATACCTCATCTAAAGTGCCTTCTATACAGGTAAAACAAACAGAAAGTTCAAAAAGAGAATTTGTGAGCATATATCTGACAATCCTACAAATCCCATCACTGTCTCTCTCTAAAACACCTATACTGGCTTGAATTACCCCACCAGCTTCTTCCAACTGCCCAGCTCTATCCCCTCTCATCTCCCATTATTCTCCCTCCAGACCTCTCCGAACTCTAATCAAGACCTACTACAAATCTACAAACCCAAGTCTAGATTTGGACGCAGCATGTACAGCTATCACCCCACTATTGCCTGGAATAGGCTCCCACTAGAAATCAGTACCCTTACACATCCTAAACAATTTAAGACAGCCACCAAAGAGCACTTTAAAAATCACTGGTCCTGCCACTGCACTCTCCCTCCTTAACATCCCCTACTTTTCATACCTTAATCTACTTGCTGCCCTTAACTCACTCTTCTCACTAGCTTTCTCTAATCTTCCTTGACTACTCTTTCTACTGTCTTCTAAAATCTATTAAGCAAATTTCCTCAGAGAAACATTCTATTGTAATTGTCTTGCCTTCATGCAACTACATCAAGATAAAACTGGGTTTTTTAACTACTTACCCCTAAAACTATACTCATCTTAATGACATATTTCTTTTTATACATCTTGAAGTAGTTATGCTATACTCCTGATTATTGACACTGTATAACATTGTATTGCTACTTAATGCCTTGTAATAATCCTGTAACATTGCTGTTTAATGCTAATTTATAACGAAAATTGTATAACATATTGGAGCTTTTCTCCCTGGGCCTCCACTGAAAAAGGGCTGTTCAGCACAGTCAGACAATCCCGGTCAACAAATGTAAAATAAATAAAAATAAAATAATAAATAAATAATGCACTAGGATCATTGGATCATAGGAAGTTACTAGACTATTGGCCCTGAGGCCCTTATAAGCCTAGCCAAGTGTTTAGGCCATGTTTAGACAAGTCAGCACCCAAAGCCCCTGTCCAGCAAGGACACAGGTTAAATGCCAGGGTGTATTTTCTGTTACTCATCCAGTTGTCCAGGTTGCTCTTGAAATGTGATAATGAGGTACTCTGCTTGGCATGGAGAGGGAGTCTATTCCACAGATGGGGGAGTCTGGAACACAAATCTGTCCTGCCAACAAGTCCTATTGATGTCATAGACCAGGTTGAGGTCACGCATGTGGGTTACTCGAGTGGAGCTTGACTTGTGGATATGCAGCAGTCCCATCAAGGCAGGGTCTGAGATTGCTTTGTATGCCAGACAGAGGTCACCTCTGAGGAGTCTGTATGAAACTGAGTAGAGGGACAGGGCTTTTACCCTATCTGTGTAGGGTAGGTGTTTGTGGCCCTAGATTCTTCTGGTGAGGAACCTCTATGGTCTCTCTAGCTGCTGCATGTGCTTTGTGAAGTACACGCCAAAGGGGGCATTGTACTCAAGAATTGGCCTTATAAGGGAAGAATACAGGGATGGTATGACCTCCTTGTCCCTGGATGAGATACCCCTACTTATGAGGTGGGCCATGTAGAAAGCTTTCCATACAATGGAAGCAACATGGTGGTCAAAAGTCAGGTTTCTATCAACCTGGGTGTCTAAATCCCTCATGACTGATTGCGTGCTTAGGACATTGTTATTAATGTGATAATATGTAGCTCACTTTTCTCTAGCAGTGGGAGTCAAGGCCACCTGCAAGTATCCCATGTTCAGATCAATAGTGGTGAGATACTTAGCCCTTGTCATCTATTCTAAAGCTTCATCTGTTCTAGGTATGGGGTACACGTCTGACTCTATACAACTGTTTAACTTTCTGAAATCTATGCCGAATCCTACACTACCATCCCTTCTTGGCACCAACACTACTGGGGAAGCCCAAGGACCACTGGTCTCCCAGACCACCCCCAGCTCCAACATCTCCTTTATCTTCTCCTTCAAAGTTTGTTGGGATCCCCTACTCCCAGGTTTCCTGAGGAACATGCCCCCCAAATTCCTGTAACACTGCTCGTAAGTCTTTAACCTGAATAGGGGTTAGTCACTCAAATATTGCTACATCTCCAACAGAAGTGTCAGTCTGAGCCTTAATGAGAAGGTCAGTCACCAGATCCCCCTCAGACTCCTCCTGCCATCCACTGTGAATACTCAGCACCAGGGCCTCCCTATTGTGATAAGGTTTCATTAGGTTAACATGATGCAGCTCATGTCCCTGCCTCCTGCCTACAAAGTTTACCATGTAGTTAACTTCACCAACTTTTGCAATCCCAGACCAATAAAATTAATGCATAATGCATCTTTTGGCATGTTTTATGCCCATATGATCTGCAAAATAAATGTGATGGGCTATGGCTAGAGGTGACAGACGGCAGGCTCTGGGCTCTAACAATTTCCACATGACCTCACCTTCTAGCCCTCTCTCTTAGGGGTCCACTCTCTGTACAGTATCCCTTTGTTATTGACAAAAGGAATATCATGGGCTATGCCTAGAGGTGCCAGAAGGCAGCATCTGGCTCTACCAACTGCCGTATTACCTCACCTTCTAGCCCTCCCTCAGGGGTCCACTCTCTGTACAGTGCACCTTTGTTATTGACAAAAAGAATGTCATGGGCTATGGCTAGAGGTGCTAGATAGCAGACTCTGGGCTCTGCCAACTGCTGTATTATCTCACCTTTTAGCTCTCCCTCAGGGGTACACTGCCTCTACAGTAACCCTTTATTGTCTGTAAAAGAAATATCATGGGCTATGGCTAAAGGTGCCAGAAAGCAAGCTCTGAGCTCTACCAACTGCTGCATTACCTCACACTCTAACCCTCCTTCAGGGGTCCACTCTGTACACAGTGGCCCTTTATTATCTGCAAAAGGAATGTCATGGGCTATGGCTAGACGTATATAGGTCAAAAAAAAAGAAAAGTTAAAGTAAGAATCATGGAGCATATGGGAGACATCAGGAAAAGAAATGCTCTGAGTCCAGTAGCAGAGCATTTTATGACATAGGGGATGTAGTAAATACTTATTTTTCAGTGTACTGGCACGTCCCTACATGGACAATGGAGAAAATTTTAAGACTGAACTTAATAAATTAGAATGTAAAATGATAATTAACTAGAATACTTCAATCAAGGGGCATGAATACTGAAAGTAATTTAACTCTTTAAAAAACAATATGGTAAAATTGTGAACTAAATTGCTTGAAAATGTGATATATTTTTAGTAAATAAAATGTGATACTCTGTGCCTTTAACTAATTTGGCTACTGGTGGTTTAAAGATGGTCTTAATTATGGTGTTAATAACACTAATTAAGTTTTGGATGATTGTATAAAATGGGTATGTGTTTATGCACTTGCTCCAGGACTGCATGGATCAGGCAATCCCAAATAAAACCAAGACTCTTTCCACAAAGGGCAAACGTCCAGTCTGGTGGACCCCAGCCATTAACAAACTTTACAATAAGAGGAGAAAGCTATTACATGATAGAACAAAATCCATAAAAGGGAAGTCACCCCTGATCATTATTAGTAAAAAAATACGAGCACTCATAAAATCAACTAAGGCCAATTTTGAGAGAAAAATTGCCATGGATTCAAAGGACAATCATAAGGCCTTTTTCAGCTATGTTAGGAACCTGGGTGGAAACTCACAGATATGCTCAGAATTAGTCCAAAATGATACAAAAATCACTGAACCCACAGACATTGCCAACATACTGGCAGACAGGTTCAGTGCAAACTTCACCCCTCTCCCCTAAAGGAGAGATAACTATCCCAGCTGAGTGTAGCCTCCCGGACATCTCAAATGCGCAGGTGAAAGCTGCTCTCTCTAAAGCTAAAAACACAGCATCAATGGGACCGGATGGTGTCCCCGGCTGTGTGCTACACGAGCTAAATGAGGAATTAAACCCGCACATAAGGCAGCTGTTTAATCTCAGCCTTACCACAGGATACGTGCCCAAGGAGTGGCGTGACGGCAACTGTGGTCCCACTCCACAAAGGTGGCCTCTACGGACCCTGGTAATTACCGCCCCATAAGCTTAACAAGTCTAGTCTGCAAAGCTATGGAGAGGATCATAATGGAGCTCATAAACAAAGATATAGGGGACTTGCAGACATTGGACCCGACCCAGTTTGGCTTTGTCAAGGGAAGATCATGCCTTTTGAACTTGGTCGACTTCTTGAAATAGTCACCAAGGCCATTGATGAGGAAAGGCAGTCCATACAGCCTACCTTGACCTTGCAAAGGCTTTCGACACAATACCCCACTCGGGTATTGTAGAAAAACTTACCAGCTTAAATGTAAACCCATATGTCACAAGATGGGTTGCAAACTGGCTTAAGGACAGAACCCACAGGGTTAGAGTTGCTGGCGCTGTGTCAGACTCCAAGCCGGTCACAAGTGGTGTCCCACAGGGCTCGGTCCTTGGCCCCTATTGTTTGGCATCTACTTCTCAGAAGTACAGGCCAACATGGGAGGACTTTGGCTGACAAAGTTTGCAGATGACTGCAAACTGGGCCATAGTGGAAAGTGCATCGGACACGGATATCCTTCAGAAGGGACTCACTGAAACAGATAGCTGGTGCCAGAGCCATGGCCTGAAGTTAAACGCCAAAAATGTATAGTCATACCCTTCGGGAAAAACAAGGTAACCCCAAGCTACCATATAGGTGGCAATCCACTAAGCACAGAAGAGGTTATCAGGGACCTGGGGACCCAGGTTGACAGTGGCCTTTCTTTTGACACTCACATTGCTAAAGTGGTTAGAAAGACCTTCTACATTGCCCACCTGATCATGAAGGGATTCACATCCAGATCTAGTGAGGTCATTGTTCCCTGTACTCTTCACTTATCAGACCAATGATCGAGTACAATGCCCCATTCGGGATGTATCTCACCCGACATCTGCAGCAATTGGAGAGACCCCAAAAGTTCCTCACCCAAAGGATAAAGGGACTCCAAAATCTGTCATATGCTGCCAGATTGAAGAAACTCCAGCTCTATTCAGTCGCATACCGTCTGCTCAGAGGTGACATGTGCCTGACATACGAGGCCATGTCCAACCCGGAATTAATGCACATGCTCCACCTCAAAAAATCCAAATCCACCAAAACCACTAGAGCAAGCGACTTAAACCTTAGCACGGATATAAATAGGATGTGCTGGAGGGATAGATTTATCACTCAGAGACTCCCTATGCTGTGGAATAAAATCCCGGTCCATGTGAGGCAGAGCACCTCGCTGACTCTGTTCAAGAGAAATCTAGACCTGTGGATGGGAGATCGTAGGTTTACCCCGGGAATCATCTCTGGGTCACTGCTGGACAGAGGCACAACAAACTAATGGGCACAGTATTTTTTCATATAAGGGGTGGCGTAAGCCACAATAATTTGGGCTAGGCTTATAAATGCCTTAGGGCAGATAGCCTAGTATAAACCTATGAACCTATGAACCTATTCCTTGAAGGCGAAAGGCTGAGGTACCAGAATAAAACCATTTGAGAATCCCCCCCCCCTCCCCGGTGTGTCTGTCTTGAAGCTGCTTAATTTATGTTTTTTCTGCTTTTTGTGATTTGAAGTGTGGTGGTTCTGTGAATGCTATAGCTAGAAGTGCCAGATGGTAGGCTCTGGGCTTTACCAACTACCATAATACTTCACCTTCTAGCCTTCCCACAGAGGTCCACTCTCCATTCCATTATACAGACTTCCCTTTTTCTTGAGCATCAGGTGCTTCCTTAGCTATTTCCCCTCAAGCCTCATAAGGTAGGGTGTGAAAGTGACTTTTATGGCTTCTGGGGTTCAGTCATTCCCTTCTCCATTACCTCCATGACACTGTCGAAGGGTTAGAACCTCCTTTTCATACTGTCTCTGCCTCTCATTCTCTTTAGCTTCCATCAAATGCCTGGTTTCCACTCTACTTTTGTGACCCCCTCCAAGCTCCCCTTCCACAGGAAGCCCAGTATCCTCTGTCAGCAGTGCCCACTGTCAGTCTGGATATCACCACTCACCTCTGTCCTTGCAATCACCATGTCCCCTGGAACACCAGTACCTACCAGCAACTGTGGTTCACCTTCAGGCTCACTGCTACAAGGTAGCTCCCTCCCTGAAGTAACCACATCACCAGCCCCAGCTTCAGGCATAGGATCTGTCTGGGTCTCACCAGGCTACCAGACCTACATGCCTGTCTCCAAGCTTGACTGCATGTCACTGCATACACAAGGTACTACACTGTCAAAATTATTCCCTATTAGGACATCTGCAAGGATATCCTCAAACACACCTACCTGCTTGTTCCCTTCTTCACCCTCCCAGTCAAGATGAACCCTGCCCAAGGGTGTTTGGAATGGGGTCCCTCCTAAAGCTGTAACTAGTGTGGACTGCCCAAGCAAGCACTGCTCCTCCTTAATCATTGCAGGCCTCATGATGGTTATTTCAGAAGCTGTGTCTCTCTTAGCAGTGGTCTGTCTTCCATCCACTAAGATATGATACACATTTTGGTGATAATTCGGCACCTCTTTTGTTTCCAGACAACTTATCACTGGCATTCTGTCATTCCCACTTGTTGGCTCCCTCACCTCTTGTTTCTCACTTTGCTTCAATGGACATTTGTATGCTCCATGGCCCCTCTGATTACATATGAAAGATCTAATCCCTGATGCTGACCATGTGCTTGAACTAGTGGCTTCCCCTGTTACTGGTGAACTGTGTTGGAGTGGTTTTGGCTGCCCACCCCCATGAGTTCCCTTATGTCCATGTGCAGCACTGGGTATCCCTTTTTTATATATTGGTTTCCTACTTGCCAAGTAGAGATCCCTTTTTTCCACAGATCATATGCAGAGTTACACTCTTGGTCTGCCAACCAGATCCTCATGTCCTCAGGAAAAGGGCTGAGAGCTTGTTCCCTCAGCAAAATGTCTGCCAGTCCTTCAAAAGTGGTGGCCTGACACCTACTCACTCACTTAAATCAGCAATGTAATCACATACACTTTCATCCGGCTTGTGTCTATGTTTACAAAACTTTCTTGTATACATTTCAGAAGTTAATTTAAAACAATCCAGTAAACATTGTTTTACACAATCATAATTCAAACAATCGATATCACTCAGTTTAGCAATTGCATTAACAGCTCTACCATGGAGTAAGGGGGTCAGGAACTGTACCCAGAGTCCTTGGTCAACATTATATTGTTTACATAACCTCTTAAATATATAACTAAAACTATCAAAGTCATCTCCTTCCCTGTACTGAGGAAAAGGTTTACTGACTTTTATGGCTTCTGGGGTTCAGTCATTCCCTTCTCCATTACCTCCATGACACTGTCGAAGGGTTAGAACCTCCTTTTCATACTGTCTCTGCCTCTCATTCTCTTTAGCTTCCATCAAATGCCTGGTTTCCAGTTCCTTTTCATGCTGATGCTGCTCCATCTCCAAACATTTGTTTTCCAGTTCAGACTGACACTGCTTCTCCTTCTCCCTTTCTTCAGCCTCCAAACATGTGGCTTCCATTTCAAACTTCTCCTTCTCCTCAGCCTCCAAATGTCATTGTCTCTCTTCAGTCTCCAGTGCATGCTGACCCTGCCTCTTCTCAGCTTCCAGTTCAAGTCTCTTTAACTCCAAATCAATTTTAAGTCCTCTGAAGAAAAGGCACACTGTCTTGTCTTGGAAGGCTGCTTATCCCCAATGCCAAATTGGATATCCTCTGAGCTGCTGCTCTGCTCTGCAGCTGTGACTAAGGCTGAGATCATTGCTTCCTTAGTCAGGTTGGCATGCACGAGTCCTTTGGCTTCGCACACTTTGGCCAGCTTGTTCCTGGTCAGTTTGCTATAATCCTCTGCTGACATCTTTTGCCTGCTGTCTAAACTGACTAAAATTATAAATAGAACTGTTGTGAAATGAAACTCTGAATGTTTATCTTGGGGCTGTTGACAGTACACATCCCAGTGACAACTACCCTCAGGCTACTAAAGCTCAATTAAAATCCCACACTGCTGGCACCAGATAATGTGATGACCCCCTACTTAAACCTAGGGTAGTAACTAAGGAGCCTCAGTCCTCACCACTGTCTCCTATAAGGAAGTGTCACTGAAAGCAGGGTTAGAACACACAATTTCTCTTAAGGGTACACTGGGAATGAACTCCAAACCTGGGACTGAACTATATAGTTCAATCCAGATTCCCAAATGAGTCTTCAAACTACCCACTGCAGAGCACTGTGCCCCAGTTCTAGGTATTTGATACACTCACTCTTAAATATTTGATAATCACACATACAAACACTCTTGGGAAAGACAGGCACAGATTTACCTGCTATGTCCTCTTTCCCGAATTATACAGTAATGCTACCACCAGTCAAAATATCACTATACCCCACTCAAAAGGGTTGTTCAATTATATTGAGTAAAATATAAAAGGTAGCATTCAATCCAAGCTGTAAGGCTTTTCGGTGTGGCCCTGGTGTTATCACAATAAGCATAAACACTCTCAGATTACTAAAAGTACTTTCTAAATAACCAGTCACAATAGAAAATAGTAAATTATCTAATAAATAAAAAAAATTATTTAAAACATATATACACTGAATAGCTGATTTCAATAAAGCACAGAGTTTAACACAGGAAATTATGGTAATAACACTGTAGGATATGTTTCACACTGACTGAAGAAAAACTCTAACTATCTCACTGTAGATCACTAACTGTATAAAAAAAATAACCGTCCCTGCCTAATCTACTTAACACAGCAAGGTAAGATGATACACTTACTTCTGCAAGCAAAATAAGAATATATGTCTACTCTTCAGGCTGTTGTCTGGTCCTCAGCGAATGGAATAGCAAATCCTGTTATTTCTGCTGAACAGCTCTGAAAAACTCTGAGTGATAAATGCTGATCTGGAAAACAAGCACTGACTACTGAACTCAACTGAACAACTGTTGCAACTGAACAACACTGAACTCAACTGGCTCAGAACTTGCTTTTTATAGCAGAATCTTTTAAAAGTCACATAAAGCTGTTATGAGAATTCTACTCTCTCATTTCATTCTTTTGAAAAGTAAACAAAAAACATCTACTGTAGAAATTCCATTCCTTTCATCTCTGGCACATGATGCCATCACCCTAGATCAGCTGACTGGCACAACCTGCACTCAGAATTCTTTTTAAAAGACATGTACAGAAAACACTGTTTGATTCTAACATTTACATAAACAAAAGTAATGATCAAAAAACATAAACTTATTTCCAAAATTATAGCTAGTCATGCTGGCATTTATAACACAGGGTACTTTATAATTATTTACAAATATTTACAAAACTGCAGCCAGACATACTAGGACAGATAACAATATCTGATAATCTCACACCTTCATAATGAATATTTTCTCCCCATAAGTATATCAGCCTGTAAACCGCCTATATATATATATATATATATATATATATATATATATATATATATATATAGATATATGTATTGCTATCACAGTAGATATATATATATATATATATATATATATATATGTATATAGATATATCTCACCATTGGGGTATATCTCCAAAATCAAACAAAATTTGAAAAAAGGGGTCAACCACATGGAAACCTGCTTTTGCAGATGGTGAGAAGAAAATCACAGTAGAGACCCTCCATTGGCATGGCTCCTAGATCCTTGTTCAGAAGACAAGCCCTTCTATGACCATGTCTGGCAGCAGGTTGCAGATTATGTCACTGCTTTGGGTGACCAGGGCTGTGACTACATGAGTGTCAGACATAGAGCCAGTGATATAATTAAAAAGGCTACTAACAGAGCAAAAGCTATGGCACGGGAGTGAAGGGCTATTAGGGTGGGCCTTCTACTGCACCATTACTCTCTGAAATGGTGGAGTTCCTGTCAACTGTTATCTGTCCTAGTATGTCTAGAAAATTTATCACATCATCCCACTACACAAAGGTGGAAATTCTAATGACTTTTCTAACTGTCGGCCAATAGCTCTACTATCTCCTCTAGCAAAAATAATGGAGAAATGCATCCATAAGCAACTACTTAACCACCAACTCCAAAATAACTTACTTGCCAACTGTCAACATGGATTTAGACCTTTCCATAGTACTACCACTGCCCTTCTGTCCTTCACTGACTTCATTAACAAAAACCGCAACAACAAAATTCTCTCCTCTGCCATCTTTATTGATTTATCTAAGGCTTCTGACATGGTCAATCACCAGCTCCTCTTAAATATACTGAAATCCCTCTCACTTGATGCTCTAGCCATAAACTGGTTTAAATCTTATTTAGACAACAGACAACAGGCTGTGCTATGGGGAAACAATCTATCTACTCGCCTCCCTATTTCCCTGGGTGTTCCTCAGGGCTCTATATTAGGCCCACTTCTATTCTCCATTTTTATTAATGACCTTCACTTAACAATTCCTAACACCACCTGTATTCAATACGCAGACGACTCCACAATAATTTGTTCAGCCACCTCTCCAACCAAACTATAGTCCCTGACCCAAAAAGCATTCAATATAGTAGAACAATGTTTTTTAAACTGCTGCCTTCTTCTAAACCCCCAAAAAACCAAATTTTTAATTTTCACTCCAACCCAAAAATCCACACCAATAAATTTCACACTCGTATCTAAAAATGGCACTAACATATCTCCCGACTCAACCACTAAACTTTTAGGAATAACAATAGTTAACAACCTTACCTTTGATACTCATATAATCAGCACAATAAAAACAGTCAACAAGAAATTGGGGTCCCTTTATAGAATCAAACCATTTCTTACACCAGCAGCCAGGACCACCATAGCCAGAACTCATTTAATCTCCACCCTACTCTATGCTTCACCTACATACACTAATCTTTCTAAAAGCAATCTCAACAAACTGGCAATCTCCTATAATAATATTGCTAGATTTGCCACCGGCTCTCCTTTTAGAACTCATCATTGTCTTAATCTTAAATAACTAGGATGGTTAGAATTTCTAAACCAGCTACATTTTCACCAGCTTGTCATAGCCCATAGGACCCTGTATCAACCCACCAACACTCCAATACTCTCTTGCCTCATTACACCATATAACATTTACGCTCCTCAAACAGACTGCTTATCAATACCAGCAAATCCAACAACTTAGCTGGAGACTCTCTGTTCTCTAATACTGTTGGAAAGCACTGGAATCTTCTTCCCTCAGAACTTACAACTCTGTCTTCTTTGACACTTTTTAAACAGAATCTAAAACTATTTTTCAGTAAACATTGGCTATGCCCCTGTACTAACCCTGACTAACTTTCTCTCTATGCACGTTTGAATACACTGTATCTCTATCAATGTATCCCTAATCAACCAAAGACCATGTTATTGCGATTTAAAACAAGCATATATGTATATATGTAAATAGTGCTATCTCTTGCACAATACCTTGTACTGTTTTGTGTTTTGCTCACTACAAGTATTGTATCTTTATAAACAACAGCTGTTATATACTTGGACTGTTGCAACTTCCTATATTGTATCTGTGTATCTGACTTGGAGCTTTTCTCCCCGGGCCTCTGCTGAAAAGGGACATGTATCCAGTTAGACTAGCCAGGTCAACAAATGTAAAATAAAATAAAATAAATAAATAACTGCAAAGGATCCAGGCAGCTCAGAATACTTCCACAGTAGGGTGCTGGATATTGGGGCAGAGGTGGAGGACAACAAAAAGATGTCCAACAGTGATACTCCACGTATCCCACTCAAATATGTAAGTGAGATAGTTTATGATTTCTATTAAGTTGTCTTAAGCTTTATGCTTATAATACCTCTATCCACTGAAATTTGTTTATCTAGAGACGTCTGGCATTGAGGTACAATGATCATCAGCATATAGTATGGATATACCTTTTTGTTTTTAGTTATATATATTCTCTAAGTCTGTTTGCATATGCATGTGTGGCTGATTTATTTAGGTGTATGGATTATATTATATTCATCTTTTATTTATTTTTCTCTTTTCTTGGTGTATTCCAGGTGAGGCTGGTACCATCACTATGGACTTCCCTCTGCCTAATTTTAGAGGACTGGTAGCCTCTGACGAGGATGGCAGTGATGAACAGGCAAAGTCTGGGATTATAGAGGCTATGTCTGACATAAAGATTATGGCCCTCACATCCCCTCACCAAAGTATGATACCTATGCATGCCCATGACACAGACCTGCTGCTAAAAGAACAAAAAATCAGTTTCATTTTGCACTTCTGCTGATTATTTTTACGATATTTCATAAGAATCCTGTATTATTTGTTACATTTCTCACATTTTACTAAAGTTTCAAGCTGAACTGTTTCCACTGCTGCTGTAGTACTTGATTATATTGTGTCTGCTAGTTTTATAGAACTGTAGTATCCAAATTATGTGATTTCCCTGTACTTGAGCTCTAAAACCAGCATTTTTACATTGAGGGTTTTGTGACTGTACTTTTGTGGTAGAAGTATGCTGTAGCAAAGCTATCTGAGTTGGGGGCTGCTGGCTGAAAGCTTATTGTGTATCTTCCTGATTGGTCTGTAGGCCTTGCTGTTATAAAACTTGTTTTTCTGATTCTATATAAGCCCAGTATTTGCACTAGGCTGCTCTCTGCACAGCAGTGGTTACCAGTGCCCTGCAGAGATGCAAACTCTTTCAAGTTAAAATTCCCCTTAGAATAACTATACATTCCTCAGTCCCCCTGCTGAGTTGCATTCTTGTTGAATAGCTGCAGTTCACACTGAGTATAGCACGCATTCTTCATCCATGTTCCTTCATCCCAGTTCAGTTAAATCTACCAACTCTTCTCCTTGGTTAAACCCATAGTAAAAAACTTGAAACCATGGATAGGCAATTTCCTGCTATCTCTGTGGCCAGTTTGGTGGATATGCGCATCCTGTGGCAATGCAGCAATTGTCTCATGTATACTGACAACCATTTAATCATGAAACAGACAAACATAGTATGAGAGAGATGTAGTTACACTATGAAAATTGAGGCATGACTCTCACATACTGACAAATCAAATGACAAACAGGTTGTCAGGACATGTGTATAATTTCCCCCTCACTAAATAATCTTGATGCATAAACCCACATATGCAGAGGTACTCACAACTTAGCAAAACCTCAGAGGCCTCTAGTACGCTGCCCTCAGAAACCACATGCAAACTAAATCAAGTCAACACCACCCATTACACATAAAAATACACATTACAGTGTCTCTAGAAGTAAGTTCCTAAGGTGAAGCATCACATATTCAAACATCTTGGTCACAGGAGACTCCATTGTGAGACACACAGATGCCCCCTCACCCGAATGGATAAATACAGGGTTACAGTCAGTTAGCTGTCAGGGGCCAGGATTTGCAAGATCACACATAGGCACTTAAGTCACTCAGCCATAAGCACCAATATGACCCAGTCAGCACATGGGTGTGAATGAACTGGGACTTATCTCCCTGGACTATATGAAGAGAAACATAATGGACCTCTCTGTATATGTGTTGCAGGCTGGTATAAGCCTCACATTAAGCAGCATTCTACCCACACCAAGAATGATACTACAATACTAACAGAAAATGATTGACTTCTATAATTGGCTTAGCTACTGGTGTCATTCAAAGGGGATCCAGTATTCGTCAGCCTGGGGCGACATGATCTACAGACCACGCTACTTTGCCAGAGATGGTTTGTACCTGTTGCCACTAGGCTTTTGAGTACTGGGCAAGGCATTAGCTTCCCCAATAGTGCATTTTTAGGCATTGCCAAACCAACAGACCTACTAACATAACAAATTATTCTAATGCCAAGCACAAGGTACTACTGATCAGTGTTAGGAGTCTTAACAAAAAACTGCACTTGCTCTGCTCACTTTGGAAAATGATGATGTCTCTGCAGTTACAGAGGCATGGTTCAAGGCTGCGGAAAGCACCCCAGCAATGCAAGGCTACAGTGTATCTCACACATTCAGAACACCCTCTGAAAAGGAAAAAAATGAAAGGAGGTTCTTCCATTAAGATAAAAGACAATCACACCTCTATATTTGTTAAGCAGTATGACTCACTTGCAGTACTCCATGTCCAGCTGACCATAGACAAAAATCTCCACCATATCATTGTTAGCTACAGGTCCCCAATCATGAACCATGAAATCCACTCTCAGCCCAACACCCTGCTAGTGGGTGATTTTAACTACCCTTCCATAAAATGAGAAACATACATGACCACTAACATACAGGCTCAGGGATTCCTGGACTTTGTCAATGCAAATGCTCTGGAACAGTTGGTCCATACTCCCGCTATGGGCTCAGATATCATTGGCAGAGTACTCACAAACATGGGGGAGCATTGCAGCTCCCCTCCAGCGTAATGTCCTCATTGATAAGATCAGATCATAAATCGGTTTCCTTTTAAATAAATGTAATGGTAGAACCCCACTCAAACCCTAAAGAATGTTTCCAAGGCAAATTATCTTCTATTAAGTGATAGCACAGGTAATTTTAAATCTTCCCCTAACCCTGAAAACATGGAGACCTATGCAGAAATATACACAAATGCCATGTACAACCACTTAAACAACTGCATAGAAATGGCAGTACCTGACCAACCTAAACCCAGGTCTAGCCGGGAAAACAAGTCACCCTGGTGGACCCCTGGCATAAACAGTCTATAAAACAAAAGGAGGAAATTCTTGTTTGGACGTAAGTGTGAGGGTGCACAACAGAGAAAGAAAATTCCTCATTAGTCTCAACAGGCAAATCAGGGAAGTAGTCAAGGGTTCAGAAGTTAAATACGAGACTAAAATAGCCTCCCAAACAAAGGATAACCACAAAGCATTTTTAGTTATGTCTGAAATCTTAAGGGAAGCACTGAACAATGTACTGAGGTGGCTGTAAATGGCACTATCTATACTCAGCCAGAAGAAATAGCAAACCTGTTGGCTGATAAATTCAGCTAAAATTTCACCCCCTCATCACTTCCGGTCACTCCCCATGAAATATACCCTACCACTCCTTTGCCTGTTATCACAAAAGAAGAGGTCATCACTGCACACTAAAAGGCTAGAAAAACAGCATCAATGGGCCTTGGTGGAATCCCGGGGTGCCTATTAAATAGCTTGAAACATGTCCTAGCAGACCCACTGGGATCTCTGTTTAACCACAGTCTCCAGACAGACTTTGTCCCAGTAGAGTTGAGGACAGCAACATTCATCCCTCTCAAGGAGGGATCATCAACAGACCCAGGTAACTTCTGACCCATAAGTCTGACTAGCGTCATATGCAAGACTATGGAAAAGATAATCTTAAACCTGATTAACAATGACATAGGAAATCTACAGACTCTAGACCCAACCCAATTTGGCTTTATCAGGGGCAGGTCCTGCCTGCCCAATTTGGTGGACTTCTTTGAGAAGGTCAACAAGGCCATGAATGAGCATAAGACAGTGCATACCACCTACCATGACCTGGCCAAGGCATTTGATACAATTCTCCACTCAGATATTGTAGATAAACTCACAAAATTGAGCATGGACCTCTGCAAGAGGCCAGTCACCAGTGGAGTACCACAGGGCTCAGTACTGGGCTCCCTCCTGTTTGGGATATACTTCACAGATGTCAAGGCAAATGTAGATGGCCTTTGTCTGACCAAGTTTGCTGATGACTGCAAGTTGGGAGCAATCATGAACTCCCCAAATGATGATGATATCCTACAGAAAGGTCTAATGCAGACTAATGATTGGTGTCATAGCCATAGCCTCAAACTAAATGCAAAGAAGTACATAATAACACCTTTTGGGAAATCAAATACCCCTGTAAATTACAGAGTAGACCCAGGGGTGAGAGATCAAGGTACTCAGACAGTAATATAAACTTTGACCTCATGTATTCATGGTGGTGAGGAAATCCTTTTGTGCAGCTCAGCTTAAGTAAGGGCACTGCATCCAGATCTAAGGATGTCATAGTACCACTGTACTCAGCCTTCATCAAACCAATAATCGAGTACAATGCAAGTACCTGCAACAGTTGGAACATCCTCAGAGGTCTCTCACCAAAAAAATACTGGGTATAACCAATATGTCATATGTGGACTGATTACAAGTCCTTTCACTATATTCAGTTTCCTACTAATTACTGAAGGGTGATCTATGCCTGACCTACAAGGCAGTCTCTGACCCAACCATGATGGAAATACTGCATATTTGCAAAACTAACTGCACTAGGTTTGCCCACTCCAAGGATCTAAACCTCATCTCTGACATAAATAGATCATGCTGGAGAGACAGATATGTGTCAAAGAGACTGCCCCTCCTCTGGAATAGGCTTTCTATTTACTTGAAGCAGAGCCCTTCCCTGGTCATCTTCAAGTGCAGTCTGGACCACTGAATGGGAAATCACAAATTCACTGTTGGGGTGGTGCCCATGTCCCTAATGGAAAGAGGCAATCTGTAAAAGTTGGCCAAATCCTGCTTGCTGACCCTTGTTATCTTTCCCCTAGGGATAGAAAAAAATGGATAAAATCTGGATAAGATTGGCTAGGCTTGTAAGGGCTCTTCAGCTGTTAGCTTAGTAACCTCCTATGAAACTATGAGAGTGGACAGGTTCATGGGGATATGGTTGACCAGTGTAGTGTAATTATCCCCAGTTGCAAACTGGTGGAATCTCCCCCTAGCCTTCACGATGATGAAGTACCATACAGGGGCATCAGTAAAGGTACACAGAGAAGGTATGCTTACCACATCCTACCTGATGTTGGTGTGTCAGTATCTGCCATCCAGCATATGTGCAGAGCACAGACAACTTCCACCAGGGCCTCAGAAGAGGTAGTCAGACTACTGTACATCATGCATTATAATACATGAGACTGCATGACTCCTTGGACAGGAGGAATGACACATTGGTCCGCTTCCTGGAACTCACCAATTCCAATGCCCTGGACCAGCTCATTCTGACTCCCACTAGAGGAAGCAACATCCGTGACCTGGTTATTACTAACATGGGCGACTGTTGCTCTACACCAATAGTCAATCCCTCCCTGGTCAGATCCGACCATAAACTAATCACCATGGAAATCCACCCCCGCAAAGGTAACCACCTTGAAAAACTTCTCCAAAGCTGTCTTTGGACTCCTAAAAACAGAGGTGGCTAACTTCACAGCACCCATGCCAATGAAAAATAGCTGCATGACTGCTGAATCATACACCAATGCACTGTACGAACATGTACATAAATGCATGGAACTAGCCATACCCAACAGAACCAAGATGCTCTCCTCCAAAAAAAGGAAGCCAATCTGGTGGTCCCCTGCCATTAATAAACTCTACAACAGAAGGAAGAAACTGTTGCAGAAAAAGGTGAAGTCCCAAGACTGGAAAAACTCCCTTATTAGCCTCAACAAAAAGTTGAGATCCCTCATCAAATCCTCCAAAGCCAGCTATGAAGGCAGAATTGTGGCAGACACTAAAAACAATCACAAAGCCTTCTATAGCTATGTCAAGAACCTCCATGTCAATACCCAGATTTGCTCTGAGTTACTGCACAATGGTACCTCCTATACTGAGCCAACAGATATTGCCAACATACTGGCTGACAGATTCAGTGCCAACTTTACCCCTCTCCCCCCTAAAGGACCAATCACAATACCCAAAGAATGCCGGGCACCCAGCATTATTGCAGTGCTGGTTAAAGTTGCATTGTCCAAGGCCAAGAATACAGCTTCCATGGGACCCGATAATATTCCTGGCTGTATTCTACATGAACTACAAAGTGAAATGGCACCACATCTGTGTGCCATGTTCTGTCATAGCCTCATCTCAGGCTTTGTCCCTACCGAATGGCACACTGCTACAGTCATCCCTCTCCATAAAGGGGGAGTGACTACAGACCCTGAGAAATTATTACCCCATTAGCCTGATGAGTCTGATATGTAAAGCTATGGAGTGCATCATCATGGACCTGATTAACAAGGATATAGAAAATCTCCAAACTCTAGACCCCTTGCAATTTGGCTTTGTGAAAGGGAGATCATGCCTGCTCAACTTGGTTGACTTCTTTGAGTCAGTCACCAGGGCTGTGGATGAAGGTAAGGCAGTGCATACAGCCTACCTCTATCTGGCCAAGGCCTTTTATACCATTCCTCACTTAGGAATTATTGATAAACTCACCAAACTAGGCATCAACCCCTATATCACTAGGTGGGTTGCAAATTGGCTCACAGATAGAATACACAGTGTGAAAGTAGTGGACTCCAAGTCAGATTGCCAACCAGTCACGAGTGGAGTCCCACAGGGATCGGTCCTGGGTGCTCTCCTGTTTGGCATCTACTTCTCAGAAGTCCAGGCCAACACAAAGGGACTCTGGTTGACCAAGTTCACAGACAACTGCAAACTGGGAGCCATTATTAATTCCCCAAGTCATGCAGACATCTTACAGAAAGGCCTCACTGAGACCAATGACTGGTGTCGAAACCATGGCCTTAAACTTAACGCCAAAAAATGCATTGTCATCCTCTTTGGTAAAAACTCAGTTCCCACTAATTACCACATCAATGGGAGCCCACTGAACACTGAAGGTGTTATAAGAGATCTGGGGACGCAGGTTGACAGCAAGCTCTCCTTCGACCACCACATTGCCACTGTGGTGAGAAAGTCCTTCTATGTGGCACATCTCCTACCAAGGGTTTTTCATCCAGGAAGAAAGAGCTTATCATCTCTCTTTACTCTTCCCTCATTAGACTAGTCATTGAGTATAATGCCCCATTTGGCATGTACCTCACTAGACACCTACAACAGCTGGAGAGGCCACAGAAGTACCTCACGAAGAGGATCCTAGGCATTGAACACATTTCCTATACTGACAGACTCAAAAGACTCCAGCTATTCTCTGTCTCATATCTCCTACTTAAAGGCAATCTCTGCTTGACTTACAAAGTCATGTCTGACCCAGCTCTGTTAGAAATGCTACATCTAAAGAAATCCCAATCCCTCCGCACCACATGCTCCAGACACCTCAACCTCATTACCATAATCAACAGAACATGCTAGAGGGACAGGTTCCTCACCTAGAGCCTGCCCATGCTCTGGAACAGACTTCCCACACATGTCAATCAGAGAACTTAGCTGTCCCTCTTCAAGAGAAATCTTGATGAGTGGATGGGTAATAGAAAGTTCACCCTGGGGATCACTCCAGTGGCTTTACTTGATAGAGGCACTGAGAACTAACATTGGGCGGCACGATGCCAGGGCGCTTCTATGGGCTAGGCTTGTAAAGGCTCCAGGGCCATTAGCCTAGTACATACCTATGAACCTATGAACCTATGATAAAGCAGCAAGGAGAGGAGAGTAGTATTGATGGAACTGAATTCATCATCAAGTCTTGATGAGTACCTTCCCAAGGTGGACCCTGTTTTTATAAAATCTCACCATCATGACAATGGTAGTTAAATTGTATTTTTTATAGCATATATCATAGACAGAAGTAGGTTAAAAAAATAAAAAAGATAGCTGGGTTCACAAGACCCAGAATAAAAAAGTGCCCAATCCTGGTAGGCACAGTCATGCAAGGACTGGAAAAAATGACAGTGTAGAATCCTCAAGACATGGAAGTATTCCTACAATGGGGCTAGGCCAGGCTCAAGGGAAGGATGGCCCCTCTGTTGTAGAAGGAAGAACTAGTCCACAAAAATCACAAAAACTGACATAAAGATGATAGCATGGACTATTGAAGATAAGAAATTATGTGTTGTCACTATTATGCAAGAAGGCTAGAATTTCCAGATAGAAGATATACAAAAAGATTAAGAGAGAAATTAGAGGAGAGAAAAATACTTGCAAAAAAAAAAAAAAAAACAAAACTGTCAGAAGCTTCAAATAAAAAAAATATATGTTCATTGGGATTCACTTTGAAACTAAAATGTTCAGAACATCGACGTTCTGATCATCGAGACCAGAACATCCATGTTCAGAACATCAAAGTTTCAGAATAAACAATCCAAACACCAAATAAATCACCCATGTGGGGGGCTGTGCCCCCCACACTCCCCCTACTTTAATATTCCAAGTCTGAGATCGCACTACAGTGGGGTAAGGGAAATCTCCCATTTGCCGCTATATGCGGTAGCGCTAAACGGGAGATTTCCGACCTACCTGCAATGCCAACACTCAGATGGCACACACACACACACACACACACACACACACACACACACACACACACACACACACACACACACACACACACACACACACACACAACATGCAGGGCACCTTGCTGCCCTGCATACACACCCACAATTCTACATTGTCACTTACCTGGCACTTCCACTTTAAACCTTTGATGTTCTGAACATCGATGTTTTGGTGTCGATGATCAGAACTTCGATGTTCTGAACATCGATGTTCTGGTCTCGATGATCAGAACTTCGATGTTCTGAAGATTCGATGATTTAAAGTGGAACCGTTTATTGATGCAACAGATGTATGAAAAACATTATATAGACCAAGAATCCTTGGGCCATTTGGAAAAAGAAGCAACTGTGGAAGTGTGAAAATATAAAGAACAAAATCTAGAGATTTTGAAAGGTATAAAAAAAAATCAATATTAACATAGGAAAGAAAGAGATATCTGATATGGTGCAGTATTTATGCAAAGGAGATAGCCAAATTAATCAATACAAAAAAGCAGCCCGAAAGATATTCAAAGAGAAATACAGGCAAAGGCATCCAGATATGGAAAAATTCACAATACAAAAAATAAGATCACAAAGAGGGAATGTTAAACAGACAATTAGTAAAGCAGTAATTAAAAAATAAAAATATAAGCTGAAGTTAAGAATACCTGCAAAGTGAAGGATTTAGTGTAGAAGGTCTAACGCGGGTTATATTAGAGCATGATGGAACTACAAGTCCCCCAAGTAAGGAGAAACAGGAGGACCAGGAGACATATGAAGAAATATGGAGATGGGAAAGAAAAAAGAGATTTAATATGGTGCAATATTTATGTAAAATGAGAAAGCAAAATTAATCAATACAAAAAGAGCAGCAACAAAGATATTTGAAGAGAGATATAGGCAAAGGCTTTCCAGATATGGAAAGTTTTGCAACACAAAAAATAAGAAAACAAAGAGGAACAGTAGAAAAGAGGATTAGTAATGGAGAAATTAAAAAAGTGGAAACTGAGGTCATGGATTACCTGTGAAAGTGATGGATTTAGTGTAGAAAATCTAAGTCTGATAATACCACAGCAGGATAGTGCAATGAATTCCCAAATTAGGATGAAACCAGTGGAGCGGGAAACATTTGATCAGTTGTCATATAAAGATACTTTGGAGCTCTTCATAGGAAACCAGTACAAAAGTTTAGTTGCAGTTGCACAGCAAGGGAAGGAACAGGAAACTGTGGCAACTCTGACACAGTCAATGTTGTGGAGTGATAGGCTAATGATTTCCCATGTGAAGGAGCAATGGATGACAAAGGATGAAACTGAAGAGAATGTGCCACAGGAAGACACTCCACAACTTTATGTAGAATGGCCGCAGGAAATGGAGAGCAAGGAATGTGCCCTCAGTTTAGAGGAAAATGATCTAAGAGAAGAGTTGCTTGATTTAATAGACATGGACAGACATATTAAGATCAATGAAAGAAATAAACTACAGAAAGTCAATAAAACCCCAAAATGTTAGACATTTGATAAAACAAATGAGCATCATAATTAGGACTGTTTATAGGGATTCATGCAATATAACAGAAGTAAATAGGATATGTTACTGTGCGGCTAAATTAATAACAGATAATGTTTTACCACAAAAACACAGGGCAGCGAGGGAAAGGAAGGGGAGAAATCAAATGCCATCAAGGAAGTTTCAAACAGAGAAAACTATAAAGCAGTTAAGACAAGAAGTGTCACTGTTAGAATAGTATGGAAGAGGGAACAGATAAAATACTGAGAACGATGGGCAGAATAAAAGCAATGCACAGTACTGGAACAGATCAAGATATACTGTGCACCACCACAAATGATAAACTAAAAACCCCACCTTTTCCTCTGTCTCTGCAACCTCCTCCTTATCTCATAGCATCTCATCTGTCAGAAACCTAAAGCTCATTGCCCTAAATATCCATAACACCTTAAATAAACTCCCTGAACTACACTCCTGGATAGCATTATAATCCCCTGACATAATCTCCCTCTCTGAAACCTGGCTAAAACCCCTTGTATCAAGCAAAGAAACCCTACCCCCAGATTACAACATCTTCTGCCAAGACAGACCAGCAAAAAAAGGTGGAGGTGTTGCTGTCCTCTTCTCTGAACATCTCTCTGTCCACCCCCTACCCTACCCCCCCTTTCTCCCTGCTGAGATTCTTATAGTTAACTGCAACTTAAACATCAGAAAAAATATTGCCATTGCTGCAATATATATATATATATATATATATATATATATATATATATATATATATATATATATATATACCACTTGGCAATAACATCCCTACACTTGAACTCTTTCTTGCCTGGATCTCCCAGACTATCAACTATGAAACCATTATACTATGGGACATTAATATCGATTGAAATACTCTCTCGTCCAACATCCCTAATGCTAGTATTAACCTATATGGCTTCTCCCAACTTTTTATCTCCCCTACTTGCACTAATCAAAAATCTAACTCCTCTTCCACTCTAGACTGGATGCTTATCCCCACCCTAACCACTACCATAACCTCACCACTCTTCCAGACTTACTCAGAGATCATCACCTTACCTCTGTCCAACACCTCTTGTCCCAACCACCTAAATCCCATATCTACAAGGATTGTCCTAACCTATCTAATTTTAACCCAGAGACATTTAACCTAACACTTGCGTTACTTAACTGGTCATTCCTTTGGCAACTCCCCCTAGAGGAAGCTATTCATAAATTTAATATCATTTTCCTTAACACTCTAAAATCCATGGTCCCTATCAGACGTATTTGAGTAAAAAATAACTTTGGCCCCTGGATCAGCAAAAATACTCTATCCCTTATGCAGAGGAGGGATACTGCCTGGGGAACCTGGAATAAACTGAAAACCCCTTTCAGCCTCCAACAATATATGGAACTTCGTAACGCCACAAAAATACAGGTCACCCAGGACAAAAAACATTTCTATCTAAACCCTCAGAGTATCCCCCACTCCAACCTCCAACAATTCTGGGGTACCATTAACAAGCTCTTATACCCAGGAAACCCAACCCCTCCCAGCCCCTACCACAACAGCTCACCTCTAGAGACCTCCACTTTTCTAAACTCCTTCTTCATAGACTCCATACAAAAGCTAATCAAACCACAAAAAGAATCTGACCATGATCCCACTCTACCACTCACAAATGGCACTCCTTTCTCACTCAAACCTATCCCAACATCTACTATTAGATCCCTACTCCATAAACTTAAACATTGTTCCCCCTCAGCTGATGATCTTCCCCCATTACCTCAAACTCGCTTCTCCCTCCATTGCCTATCCAGTCTCCATACTCATTAATTGGTCTGTACGTCTGCAAGAAAAACTGTCAGAAACATCAAATGAAAAATTGTGTTCATTAATACAACAGATTTGTGCGAAACAGTATAAAGATCAAGAAATCTTGATCTGCTTGGAAAAAGAAGCATGTGAGGAAGTGCGAAAATATAAGCAACAAAACCAAACGATATTCAAAAAGTATAAAAAAGAAATATGGACATGGGAAATAAAGAGAGATTTGATATGGTGCAATATTTATGCAAAGGAGAAAGTCAAATTAATCAATGTAAAGAAGGCAGCCCCAAAGATATTTGAAGAGAAATATAGGTAAAGGCATCCGGATGTCGAAAATTTCACAATAAAAAAAAATCACAAAAGATGGAACATAGAAAAGATCAGTAAAGTAAAAGTTAAAAAAATAGAGTTGAAGTTGTGGAGTGCCTGAGAAGTGAAGGATTTGATTCAGACGGTCTAACACAGGTTACATCACAGCAGGACAGCGTGAGTCCCCAATGCAGGGAGAAAGAGGAAGATCAGGAAACATTTGAAGAAGAAATATGGACATGGGAAAGAAAAAGAGATTTAATATGGTGCAATATTTATGCAAAGGAGAAAGCAAAACTAACCAATACAAAAAGAGCAGCACCAAAGACATTTGAAGAGAAATACAGACAATGGAATCCGGATATGGAAAACTTTACAATACAAAAAATAAGAAGACAAAGAGGAAAAGTAGAAAAGGAAATAAATAATGGAGAAGTTGAAGAAATAGAAACTGAGGTTATGGAGTACCTGCAAAGTGAAGAACTTAGTGTAAAAAATCTAATTCAGAAAGCACCACAACAGGATAGAGTAATGGATATCCAAATTAAGGGGAAATCAGTGGATCAGGAAGCAATTGGTCAGGTGCCATATGAAGATAATTTGGAACCTTCCACAGGAAGCCAGTATAAACGTTCACTTGAAGCTGGACAGCAAGGGAAGGAACAGGAAACTGTGATGCAGTCAATGTTGAGGAGTGATAAGCCAGTGAGTTCCCATATGATAATGCAACGGACGGCACAGGATGAAATTGATGAGACCGTGTCACAGGAAGATGCTGCTATAGAACCTTCTATAGAATGCCCGGAGGAACTGGAAAACAAGGGATATGCCATCAGCTTGGAAGAAAATGAGCTAAGAGTAGAACTGCTTAATTTAATAGACATAGACAGATATATCAAGATCAATGAAAGAACTAAACTGCAGAAGGTTAATAAAACCCAAAAGGTCAGAAGTCTGATAAAACAAATGAATACAGTAATTAGGATTGTTCATAGACATCCATGTGATATAATAGAAGTAAACAGGATATATTACTGTGCAGCTAAATTAATAACTGATAAAGTTCTACCAAAAGAACACAGGGTAGTGGGGGAAAGGAAGGGGAGAAATTGAATACCATCATGGAAATATCAAATAGAGAAAATTATTAATTAAGACGCAATGCCGCGGTGGTACAGCGGTAGCATTGTTACCTCACAGCAAGAGGTTCTCCCGTTCGATTCTAGGCGTGGCTTGGCAGTGCCTTCTGTGTGGAGTCTACATGTCCTCCCCGTGGTTGGGTAGCGTTCGAAAGACATGTGTGCATAAATGGGTGTGCCTTTGTTTAAGTGTAGGTGTCGAGCTGGCACCTCGGCATTTCATAAAAATCTACTGTCAATCATTAGCGGACCGGAGTTCTGCTGTGGCAACCCCTTACTGGGAAAAAGCCAAAAGACAAGCAAACATAAAGAAATTAAGACATGAAGTGTCACTGTTAGAAGACTATACAAGAGGGAATAGATCAACAAAAATACTAAGAAAGCTAGATGTGATAAGCAATACTAGAACAGACCAGGATCTATCATGCACTATCGCAAATAACAATCTAAAACTTTCAGCACAGGCAGAAAAATTTAGAAGATACAAAGATAAATATAAAAGAAAAGTGCAAAATAAACAATTTATTGAGGACCCAAAAAGGTTTTATAGAGAACTGGGAAATAAGATAAAAGGAATTGAATGACTGCCAAAAAAAGAAGAAATAGATGCATTTTGGAGAAGTATCTATGAAGATCCTGTGGAACAAAGCAAAGATGCTAAATGGATAGAAGTAAAAGAAAGAATAAGAAGTTTAAAGGTACAGGATATGAAATGGGATGAAGTAACAGCTAGAGGGATTGAAACAAAGTTAAGAAAAGCCTCTAATTGGAAAACCCCAGGTTCAGATGCAGTACCTAACTTCTGGTTAAAAGTATTAACATCTTTGCAAGAAGATTTAGACATGAGTAAGAACTATTTATATGCACACCTAGAACAGACACCAACCTGGCTAACAACAGGAAAAACAATGCTCCTACTTAAGAGTGAACCTGCAAGCTGCCCTAAAAATTATAGACCTAACAACTTGTCTTCCGATGACATATAAACCATACATGGGAATTGATGTCGACAGAGTTTATAGTCATTCAGAAGAAAATCCAATTATGGCAGCAGAACAAAAGGGAAATAAAAGAAAGTCATATGGAAGAAAGGATCATTTGTTGTTAAATAAAGTCATAGTGGGGGAACTGCAAAAAGAGGAAGAATCTAAGTATGGCATGGATTGGCTACAAAAAAGCATTTGATAGTATCCCTCATTCATGGATAAGACTGCTTAAAAATGTATAAGATACACACCACACTGATCGATTACATTACAGTGACCATGAAACAGTGGCAGACCACTTTGCAATTAAGCCATGATAAAGGACAAATTGTTATCCCAGGGATAAAAATTCAAGGGGGGATATTCCAGGATGACTCTCTGTCACCATTACTATTCTGCCTTGCCCTTAATCCATTAAGCTCTTTACTCAACAGCTTAGAGCATGGCTATAATCTGGCTCATAGGAAGCAACAAAGTGTAAAGACTTCTCACATTCTCTTTGTCAATGGTTTAAAACTGTATAGCTCATCAGATGAGGAACTGGAAGCACAACTGCAAGTTGTCAAAACTTTTTCAGATGATATAAGAATGTCATTTGGTCTTGATAAATGTGCAAAAGTAACCTTTAAAGCAGGAAAACTGCAGCACCAGGAAAATATAATGTTTGGGACAGGAATGTGATATAAAAGAATTGAGCAAGGAGTGTATGAATACTTGGGAAGTGATGAAGGATCAACAATAAAGCATGAACAAATGTGAATAAAACTTAGTAAGGAATACTTCAGAAGACTTAAATTAATGCTGAAAACAGCACTGACATCTACGAACAAAATCCAAGTTATAAACCAATTTTCTCTTCCTGTCCTAACTTACAATTTTGGAGTGATTGACTAGCCAGAAAACGTGTTGGATAGATTAGATAGGAAAACAAGAAGGATGCTTCATGTTCACCAAATGATTTATAGAAATCAGCGCGTACCAAGATTATATATTCCACGTTCTGTAGGAGAGATGGGCCTCCTTGAAATTTATTATATGTATAGATCTGCAATCGTGGGACTCCACAAATATCTACTGACCTCACAAGACCCAAATGTTTTGAAACATGAGGAGAATAAATCTAAGATGACTTCTCTGCTTAATCTTGCAGAAGCTTATCGGCGTCAAGTAGGAATGGAAATCAAACCAGAAGTAGATAAAATCAGGCAGCAACTGAATGTGCCAAAAAACAAAGGAAAGAATATAAGGTGAAGGACCAGACGAGAAGGCAAGAAATGTGGAAAAAGCATAAATAAAGTTGCAAGTATAGAAAACTTCTGGAAAAACCTCATGTTGATCAGGAACGAACCCATGAAAAGTTAAGGAGAGGCAGATTCAAACCAAGAGATGAAAGTTTAATATTGGTGGCTCAAGATAGTGAGCTGCGTACACGTTAGTTTATAAAGTCTATTGAACATATGGGAGAAACAGACAAATGTAGGTTTTGTAAAACTGAATTGGAAACAGTTGCATACCTCGTTGCAGGTTGCGACATACTAATGGCAGAAGGACTGTATACTGAAAGGCATAATAATGTGACAAGACTGTTGCATTGGGGATTCTGCAAACATTATGGTATTGAAGTGGCCAAAAAACACTGAAAACATGAGCCACAAAGCATCATAGAAAATAAAGAAGTCTACATCACATGGGATCTTCCATTACCAACAATGCAAAAGATAGATGCTAGAAAAATGGATATAGTAGTCCAAGAAAAGAGGACAAAAGTAGCATTGATCATTGAAATTGCCACACCCCATGACTACAGTGTCCTGTGTACAGAGAGACATAAAGTCATAAAATATCAGGATCTGCAGGCAGAAATGAGAGCAATGCAGAAGAAAGATACCCAGATAGGTCCAATAGTAGTAGGAGCAATGGGTCTTATAAAAAAGAATTTACAATAATTTTTAGATATGTTACCAATACATGTAACTCCATACGAACTGCAGAAGGAGTCATTACTTGACATATTGCGGGTGCTGTGAAGAGCGCTACTGGCTGACATCAAAGATTGAAACAATACTAATTTCATGAACTTTAGTCATACGTTCACTTAGGAATGGGGTCCATTCCCATCATGGTATTAGAAACCTAAAAGACTTGGAGAAATTAAAAAAGAAAATCATGTCCCTGTCATCTGGAAAAAGTGCTTTATTATACCACTACATAAAGGAGGTAACTCCACTGACACCTCAAATTTCAGGCCAATAGCTATACTATCTCCCCTCTCTAAAATTCTCGAAAAATGTATACACAAACAACTCATGTCATATCTCATTCAAGAAAACCTTCTTATCCCTGCATGACATGGCTTCCATCCTCATCATAGCACAACCACCGCTCTATTATCCTTCACCCACTCTATGTCTTCAGCACTCAATAACAACCACTTTGTGTCCTGCCTTGTCCTTGACCTGTCTAAGGCTTTTGACACTGTATCTCACAATCTCATACGCTCTAAACTTGCTTCTTTAAATCTCTCCACCCATACTTTCTGCTGGTTCACCTCATACCTATCGAATAGAAACCAAGTGGTTAAGTGGCTCTCTGCCACATCTCCTTTCCTTCCTGTTCTAGCTGGGTACCCCAAGGCTCCATCTTGGGTTCACTAATATTAAATATCTTCACTAATAACCTCTCTCATTCCTGCCCCACTCCACTCTTATACAATACGTGGATGACTCTACCATCACTACCTCTGACAACTTACCCCTCCTACACTTCCTCACTCAAGAAACCTTCCACTCTGTTGAATCATGGCTTTTGACACTGTATCTCACAATCTCATACTCTCTAAACTTGCTTCTTTAAATCTCTCCACCCATACTTTCTGCTGGTTCACCTCATACCTATCGAATAGAAACCAAGTGGTTAAGTGGCTCTCTGCCACATCTCCTTTCCTTCCTGTTCTAGCTGGGTACCCCAAGGCTCCATCTTGGGTTCACTAATATTAAATATCTTCACTAATAACCTCTCTCATTCCTGCCCCACTCCACTCTTATACAATACGTGGATGACTCTACCATCACTACCTCTGACAACTTACCCTCCTACACTTCCTCACTCAAGACACCTTCCACTCTGTTGAATCATGGCTCACATCTAACCAATGCCTACTTAACCCCAACAAAACAAAACTACTATTGTTCCTCCCCAAATCTCTCCATCATCTCAAGTCTTCGTTCTCCATATACTTTCTAAATAACACAGTTATTAATGTTGATACTCACAATAAACTGCTGGGGGTCTACATAGATGATGAACTTAAATTTGACATACATATAAATAACTGCGTTACAAAGACTCACCAAAAGCTAGGATTGCTCTACAGACATAAAAACTTCCTAACACATGAATCCAAAATGTCCCTAGCTCTAGCTTTCCTATTACCAACACTACTATATGCCTCCCCCATCCTTAAAACCCTCAGAAAAACCTGTCATCCAAACTTGAACTAACCTATAACAATATAGCAAGATTTGCCACTAACCTCCCTTATCGCTCTCATCTCTGCCTCTCCCTGAAAAACTTAACTGGCTTGAATTCCATAATTAAATCCTTCTGCCACAGCTTTGTCTATCTCATTCTATCCTCCACCAACCCCTTGCCCATCCTTCTCTAACTAGTCTTATCTCTCCTTATGTCCCTAACTGTGAACTTCGCAGCTTTGATGAACACCTCCTTTTAATCTCCAAACCCAACAAGTACGTAGGGAAATGTCTCTATAGTCACTCTGTTGCCAACTCCTGGAACAACCTCCCTCACTGCATCAGGTCTATTCAAAATCCCAGCAACTTTAAACTTGCTTTAAAAGAATATCTGTTCAGTATCAGGATTTGTTCTTACCAAGACCCAACTTAAATCTTCTTCATCTTCTACACCTGTCTCCCCCTCATCTACTTTCCCTATGCTTTCCTCTGTCTTCACTTCCCCACCTATGACCTTACCTCAGTTTCCAAATTCATGACCTTGTTCATCCTTTTTTCCTTTAGTAAAGTACCCTTCTGCATCTCTTTTATATTGATCTGTCTTCCCTACTCCTTCTGCTACTGTCCTCCACAGTACACCTAATTCTGTATCTACCACTTATTATAACTTAATATTTTTTGACTATATATTTCTGTTTTGCCATCATACCATGTATTAACAAGATTTTATTTTTCTTCTATGTATAATATTGTGCATTTTTTAAGTTCTGTCTTGATTAACTTGGTACTTCACTGTTATGTTTTGTTGATTGTTACTGGAGCTTTTCTCCTTGGGTCTCTGATGAAAAAGGGCCTTTGGCCCAACCAGACTAACTCGGTTAACAAAAGGCAAATAAATAAATAAAAAATCAGCACAGGCAGAAAAACTTAGAAGGCATGCAGATAAATATAAAGGAAAAGTACAAAATAAGCAAATTGTTAATGACCCAAAAAAGTTTTATAGAGAATTGGGAAACAAGGCAAAAGGAATTGACACACCGCCAAAAAAAAATAAATAGATACATTTTGGATAAATATCTATGAAGATCCTGTGGAACATAACAAAGATGCTAAATGGTTAGAAAAAGAAGTAGAAGTAAGAATCATCATCATCATCTTCTTTTGGCTGTTCCCGTTAGGGGTCGCCACAGCGGATCATCTGTTTCCATTTCTTCCTGTCCTCTGCATCTTGCTCTGCCACACCAACCACCTGCATGTCCTCTCTCACCACATCCATAAACCTTATCATAGGCCTTCCTCTTTTCCTGTTACCTGGTAGCTTCATCCTTAGCATCTTTTTCCCAATATACTTAGCATCCCTCCTCAGCACATGTTCAAACCAACGTAATCTTGCCTCTCTGGCTTTGCCTCCAAACCTTCCAACCTGGGCTGACCCCCTAATATACTTATTCCTAATCCTGCCCACCCTCATCACACTTAGTGCAAATCTTAACATCTTTAACTCTGCCACGTCCAGCTCTAACTCCTGCCTTTTTGTCAATGCCACCGTCTCCAGCCCATATAACATAGTTGGTCTCACTACCCTCTTGTAGACCATCCCTTTCACTCTTACTGGTACTCGTCTGTCACAAATCACTCCTGACACTCTTCTCCACCCACTCCATCCTGCCTGCACTCTCTTCTTCACCTCTCTTCCACACTCACCATTACTCTGAACTATTGACCCCTAGTATTTAAACTCCTCCACCTTCGCCACCTCTCCTCCTTTCATCCTCACTATTCCTCTAGTAAAAGAAAGAATAAGAAGTTCAAATGTACAGGATATGAAATGGTGCAAAGTAACGGCCAGAGAGACTGAAACTAAGTTAATAAAAGTGCCTAATTGGAAACCCCTTGCCGAGATGCAGTACCTAACTTCTGGCTAAAAGTATTAATATCTTTACATGAAGATTTAGCCATGAGCAAGAACTATTTATATGCGCACCCTGAACAGACACCAGCCTAGTTACCAAAAGGAAAAGCAATACTTTTACTTAGAGTGAACCTGCAAGCTATCCTAAAAAATAAAGACCAATAACTTCACTTCTGACTACATATAAACTCTTCTATACTGAAACTGATGCCAGCAGAGTTTACAGCTATTTAGAAGAAAACTCAATCATGGCAATAGAACAAAAGGGTAACAAAAGAAAGTCATATGGAACAAAGGCTCAATGTTGTTAAATAGTCATAGTGGAGAACTGTAAAAAAGGGGAAGAATCTAAGTATGGGATGGATAGACTATAAAAAAGCATTTAACAGTATCCCACATTTCTGGATAAAAGAGTGCTTAAAAATGTATAATATACATCCTACACTGATCGATTACATTACAGCAACCATGAAACAGTGGCAAACTACTTTGCATTTAAGCCACGATAAAGGACAAATTATTATTCTAGGTATAAAAATTTAAAGGGGGATATTCCAGGGTAACTCTTTGTCATCACTGCTCTTTTGCCCTGCCCTTAACCCATTAAGCTGTCTACTTAACAAATTAGGTCATAGCTACAATTTTGCTCCCAGAAAACAAAAAATGTAAAGACTTCTCATCTTTTTGTGGATGATTTAAAACTGTATAGTTCATCAGATGAGGAACTGAAAGCACAGCTGCAAGTGATCAAAACTTTTTCAGATGATATACAAATATCATTTGGTCTTGATAAATGTGCAAAAGCAACATTTAAAGCAGTAAATCTGCAGCACCAAGAAAACATCAGCTTGGGTCAGGAATGTGATATAAAAGAACTTGAGCAAGAGGGAGTGTATAAATATTTGGGAATTAATGAGGGATCAACAATAAAACATGAACAAATGCAAATAAAACTTAGTAAGGAATATTTTAGAAGATTAAAATGAGTACAAAAAGCAGCACTGACATCTAGGAACAAAGTTCAAGCTATAAATCAATTTGCTCTTTCTGCTTTAACTTTCAGTTTTGGAGTGACTGACTGGCCCCAAAATGTGTTGGATTGATTAGACAGGCAAATAAGAATGATGCTTCATACTTATCAAATGATTTATAAAAATCAGTATACACCAAGATTATATATTCCCTGTTTTCAAGGAGGTATGGGCCTCCTTGAAATTGATTATATGTATAGTTCTGCCATTGTAGGACTGCATACATATTTGCTGGCCTCACTAGACCCAAATGTAGAAAAGTTTTAAAACATGAGGAGAATAAGTCTAAGATGACTCCCCTGCTTAGTCAAGTGGGAATGGAAATCAAACCAGAAGTAGATAAAAATCAAGCAGCAAGTGATTATGCTAAAAAACAAAAGAAAGAATATATGGTAAAGGAATCAGAGGAGAGGGCAAGAAATGTGGAAAATGCATAAATATAGTTGCAGATATAGAAAACTCTTGGTACAACCTCATGTGGATAAAGGCTGAATGCAGGAATGGTAAAGAAGATGTGAATTTAAACCAAAGGTTTATATTGATGGCCCAAGATAGTGGACTATGTACACATTTGCTAACAAAGTCCATTGAAAATGTGGGAGAAACAAGCAAATGTAGGTTTTGTAAATAGAATTGGAAATAGTCGCACATCTTGTTGCTGGGTGTGATATACTAATGGTTGAAGATACCGGTGCCGTGATGGCAGCGGCCTCTCCAGCACCCCAGTTGTGCACTTGGGTTTTGTTCATGCACTTAACTGTGTTGTTGAGTGTGGGGTCGTTCGTTTGGTCGGGTGTGTTGTGATGTCCGTGGTGTCCCAATGTGTAGTTTTTCTATTTTTTTTTCTTATGTTTGGAACTTGTAGCTGGGCCTGCAGTGTGAGGTGGCACACAGGTTGCAGAGGCGGAAGCAGAGTTTTCTGGCATGAAATTCAAAATAGGATTATGTCTTGTTGGGAAAATCCAGAATAGAGGTGAGATGGAGATATGGACAGGTTTCAGAGCTGTGTGGTTGGCTACGGAAGTTCATCAGAGGATCGGTTTATGGATTGTTGGTTTCTGATGTGGAGATGGAGTACCTTGTGGTTCCTAGGTGGACAGGAGAAATGTTTCTAGGCTGAGCAGAATGCGAGGATGTGGCAGGTGATATTTCTGTGTCTGCGGTTGGACTGAAACTTTGATGTAGTTGGTGCATGAGTTGGATTGTAGCAGTTGTGTTTTTTAGCACCGATGGTTGACTCGTACTGTTGTTTTTTACTTTGTTTTTGTTATGTGTAAGGTTATTGTTGCTGATAAATATTGAGCTTGGAGGAACGAAATTTTGTTCAGCTGTGCATGCGGTTGAATGACAATAAAGTTAATCTTGTAATCTTGTAATCTTGTAGAAGGACTGTATACTGAATGGAATAATAATGTAGCAAAACTTTTGAATTGGGGATTGAGCAAACATTATAACACTGAAGTAGCTGAAAAACATTGGAAACATGAGCCACAAAGCATTATAGAAAATTATAAAGTTTATATTACATGGTATCGCCCATTACCAACTGTACAAAAATAGAAGCGAGAAAACCGGCTATAGTAGTCCATGTATAGAAGACAAAAGTAGCATTGATAACCAAAATTGCTACACCCAGTGACTACAGTGTCTTACGTACAGAGAGACACAAAGTCATAAAATACCAGGATTTGCAGGCAGAAATTAGGTCAGTGGGGAAGAAGGATACCCAGGTAGTAATAATAGTAGTAGGTGCAATGGATCTTATAAAAAAAAAATTACAATTGTACTTAGTACTTAGATATGTTACCGATACATGTAACTCCATATGAACTGCAGGAGTCAATACTGGGTACATTGCAGGTGCTGCAAAGAGCACTTTTGGCTGACATCAAAGATTGAAACAATACTAATTTCATGAACTTTAATCATACTTTGACTTAGGAATGGGGTCCATGCCTATCATGGTATTAGAAACCAAAAATACTTGGAGAAATTAAAAAAAGAGACTTGCAGTATCTGTTTATTTATTTATTTGACATTTGTTGACTGGGAATGTCTCACTGAGCTTGTGCCCTTTTCCAGCAGAGACCTGGGGAGAAAAGCTTGACAAAGTATTACATACACCATAAAAATGTTTACAAACAATACATCATACATGAGGTAATGTAAACATGCATTATAATGCTTGGATTCCCAATTGTAGCATGAGCTTACTTTACCTATTCAGGCATGTCCAAAGGGCAGTTCCAGGTGTACTCTCCAGTCCAACTGGTGAATCTGGGCATTTTGAGGCAATGTTACAACTGCCTCATATACACAGACAACCCTCTCCTCCTACCATCAAACACTAATATATGCGAGAGATGCAATTATACAGTAAAACTGGAGGCAAAGCTCTCTCAACCCAAGACTGGAACTGACAGTCAAGAGGAGAAGGAAAATACTTGCAACACACTACCAGTCTCACAAAGACCTACTAAACCAACACCGGCAAATAACACACATAAATACACAAAAACATACTCGGAAACTCTAAATAAAAATCTGCAAAAGCAACAGAGACCTCCAAAGCAGACACCCAAACAACCTCCACACCCCATCATAAACCATGAAACACATACTTCACATAATCAGTATGCCATGCAATCACAGCCCTTAAGGCAAAATAACATGCCCAACACACTAGTAAAAGGCAACTCTATAGTCAGACGCACTGATGTCCCACTAACTAGGCTGGACAAGGAGAAGGTTACAGTTATCTGCCTGTCAGGCACCAGGATCCATTACATAACACAAGTACTCATGTCACTCCAGAACAAGTACAAATATGACTCTGTCATTGTCCATGTTGGTGTGAATGACCTGAGACGTACCTCCCTGGACTACATGAAAAGAGACATGGAAGAGCTCTCTGATCACATAGCCCAGGCCGGTATGACCCTGACCCTGAGTAGCATCCTGCCCTCACCAAGAATGATGCCACAGTATAAAGAAACAATGATCAATTTCAACAATTGGCTAAGTTTCTGATGTCATTCAAAGGGGATCCAGTATCTGTCCACTTGGGGTGACATGCTCGATAAGCCACATTGCTTCACGAGAGATAGCTTGCACCTATCACCCTTAGGTTTTCGAATACTGGCCAAGGCTTTTGCCGCCCCCATAGTGCCTTTTTTAGGCAAGGCTCAAAAGACAAACCCACCATCATAAATAGCACAAGTAACCAAAAACTGAGGGTTATGCTACTCAGTGCCAGAAGTTTAAACCTCAAAATGCATGCACTCGAGGCATTCCTCAGTATGGAGAACATTAATATCTGTGCAGTAACAGAAACCTGGTTTAAGCTCCTGAGAGCACTCTAGCACTACCAGGCTATAACTCATACCATACTTTTTGGCCACAGAACCTGGACTGAAACACAAAAGGTGGGGGTGTATCCATATTCATCAAGGATACCCACATCTCCAGGTTAGTGGCACAACACAATGCCTCAGAGATCATCCATGTGCAACTAACAATGGGAAAAACTGCAATTCAAATTGTAGCTTCCTACAGATCACCCACCATGACCCAGAACCCCATTCCATGTTTCTGGAGACACTGGAAAATATGAAGGTTCTACCAAATGCCCTAATATTGGGTGATTTCAATTACCCAAACATTAACTGGGAGAACTACTCAAGTACTAACTCCCTTGCCCAACATTTCCTAGAATTTATAAACTCAAATGCCCTGGATCAACTAGTCAACACTCCCACCAGAGGTGACAACATATTGAACCTGGTCATCACCAACATGGGCGACTGGTTTTCTACACCGGAGGTCAAACCCTCGCTGGTTAGATCAGACCATAGACTAATCACTCTGGATATCCACATTCCGCCCCACCCCCAATCAAGGAAACCGCCATGAAAAACTTTTCAAAAGTAAACTTTACATTACTTAAGACCGAGGTGGAAAGGTTCACATCCCCCATGCTAAAGGACAATGCTATCCAAGCTGCTGAATCCCTTACAAAGGCACCCTATGAGCATCTGCAAGAATGCATGGATTGTGCTATCCCAAGCAAAACCAAGACTCACTCCTCCAAGAAAAGGAAACCAGTTTGGTGGACCCCTGCCATAAACAAGCTATACAATAGAAGGAGGAAACTAGTGCAGAAAAGAGTAAAATCCCAAGAAGGTAAGATATCCCTGATCACTATCAGCAAGAAACTACTATCCCTCATAAAATCATCCAAGGCTAGCTTCAAAAGAAAAATTGCCAAGGACTCCAAAGATAACCACAAAGCATTCTTTAGCTATGTCAAGAATCTAAGTGACAATTCTCAGATCTGCTCTGAGTTAGTGCAGAATGGCACAAAATACACTAAACCGACTGATATTGCCAACATTCTGGCAGACAGGTTTAGTGAAAACTTCAACCCCCTAAATTGCCCATAACCATACCAGAAGAATGTAGTGCCCCGGCAATCACTGACACACAGGTTAAAACAGCCCTATCCAAAGCCAAAAATACAGCTTCAATGGAACCAGATGGTGTCCCAGGCTGTGTCTTACATGAGCTTCAAAATGAACTAACCCCTCACCTAAACACACTGTTCAAACTCAGCCTCTCTACAGGCAATATACCCATAGAGTAGTGCACAGCAACCATTATCCTGCTCCACAAAGGTGGAGCCACAACGGACCCTGGGAACTATCATCCTATAAGCCTGACTAGCCTGGTCTGCAAGGCTATGGAGCGCATCATCATGGAATTCACTAACAGAGACATTGGGAACCTTCAAACATTGGACCCTGCCCAGTTTGGTTTTGTTAAGGGCAGATCATGCCTCCTAAACCTGGTGTACTTCTTTGAGACAGTTACCAAGGCTTTAGACAAGGGAAAGGAGGTCCACACAGCCTACCTAGACCTCACAAAGGCTTTCGACACCATTCCCCATTTTGGTATTATAGACAAGCTCACCAGCCTGAACATAAACCCCTACGTCACGAGATGGGTTGCCAATTGGCTCATGGATAGAACCCACACAGTGACAGTTGCAGGCTCTCGGTCTGGCTCTAAACCAGTTACAAGTGGCATCCCCCAGGGCTCAGTGCTGGGACCCCTCCTGTTCGGTATATACTTCTCAGAAGTACAGGCAAGCACAGGAGGACTATGGCTGACCAAGTTCACAGACGACTGCAAACTGGAGGCCATAATTGACTCTCCAGCTGATACAGACATCCTCCAGAAGGGTCTCACTGAGACGGATACCTGGTGTCAAAATCATGTCCTCAAGCTAAATGCCAAAAAGTGCATAGTCATCGCCTTTGGATAAAACAAAGTACCTGTGAACTACCACATACGTGGTAGTCCTCTAAATACAGAAAATGTAATAAGGGATCTGGGGACCCAAGTAGATAGTAATCTCTCCTTTGATAATCATATTGCCAAGGTGGTTAGAAAATCCTTCTATGTGGCCCACCTAATCACAAAAGGGTTCACATCTAGAACAAAAGAGGTTATTGTGCCCCTCTACTCATCACTCATTAGACCCATCATAGAGTACAACACCCCATTTGGGATGTACCTTGCAAGACACCTGCAACAGCTGGAAAGACCACAGAAGTACCTCACCAAGAGGATTACTGGCCTCAAACATATGCCGTATGCAGCCCGACTGAAGAATCTCCAGCTGTACTCGGTTGCATACCGCTTACTCAGAGGTGATCTCTGCCTGATATACAAGGCCATGTCCAACCCAGAATTGATGGACATGCTCCACCTAAAAAAAAAAACAAATCCCCAAGAGCCACATGCTCTAGGGATCTAAACCTCACCACATCGATAAATAGGATGTGCTTGAGGGATAGATTCCTGTCCCAGAGACTCCCCAAGCTTTGGAACAGGATTCCAATCTACATTAGGCAGAGCCCCTCACTAACACTCTTCAAGAGAAACCTTGACAAGTGGATGGGAAACAGAAAATTTACCTCGGGGATCACTGCAGCGGCTCTGCTGGACAAAAGCACAGGGAACTAATGGCTCTGATGGACCGAGGCACAGGAAACTAATTTAAGGGGGCGGCGAAAGCCAACACATTCTGGCTAGGCTTATAGATGCCCTTGGGCAGATAGCCTAGTACTTACCTATGAACCTATGAACCTATGAGTGTTTAAAGGTGTTATTTACAAGAAGGCAATAAAACAATATGTTAAAGTTATTCATGTATCTCCAATACATAAGGATTTCACCATATAGAGGGGAAGTAATGAAAATTAACTCAGAGTTTAAGAACAGAGTACAGAAGTACTGTATATCAAATCTTAGTTCTTACAGGCAACAGCATATACATCAGTAATCAGAAGCAGAGGGGAAGTTGATGGAGTGAGTAGGTGATAGAAAAACTAAAGTATCAAGAGAAAAAAAATCTGTTATGGAATGTCTACTGAGGCCAAACAACTGGTACTTCTTCAGATGTGAACCAATGTGGCTGTGGTCTTGGCAGATCCTGCTCCAGCTGTGGAACTACTTACACAGCTTCATCTGTGTTGGTTGTGTACACATCCATACATGGTCAGCCATGTGGTCATGGTTATGGGAGTAGCTGCAATGACAGCTTGTCCAGCGGATATTTTTCACATTCATGTAACACTCCCCCTTGTAGCAGGGGTCATGGAACTAGCAGCGCAACTCCTGGCAGACGTAGTTCACATGGTCACTGGCATAAGTAATGAACTCAATCGTCTCCCATGCATGGCTCACACCTGTCCGGAATGCCAGGATGTAGTGCTGGCACATGTACTGTGGCTGTGTCCATGCAGGCCCACATGCACACTACAGCTCACACTGACAATGTCACCACACTCACACACACACACACACACACACACACACACACACGCACACACGCACACACACACACACACACACACACACACACACACACACACACACACACACACACACACACACACACACACACACCATTATTCAAAACTAACTTCCCTACATCTGGAGATACCCTGACAGTGCATACTTGCTTTGATCTCACCTCTCACACTCATAGGTTCATAGGTTCATAGGTTCATACTAGGCTATCTGCCCTAGGGCATTTTTTTTTATAAGCCTAGCCAGAGTGTGTATACTTCTTTTGTTTCAGGCTTGCCATCCTGTAACCCCCCCACCCCCACCACCACCCCCACATACACACACACAAACACAGTACAAATTATGATGATTGTGCCATCCCGTTTGCACAATCAGTGATTTAGGATTTCCAGTGTCTGATGTACAGAGTGGCCAGCTAATGTTTGTTTAGTCAAAGGCCTGTTTTCATTAGGATATGTAATCATTTTCAACTTTTGTTTAGTCTGCTTAACTTCAGTAGTGTTATTAGTAGTAATAGTCATAAGCAGTAGTATTAGTGGTAGTACTAGTTAGTACTAGGTTAGTATTACTTATGTAGTAAAGCTTTCTTAGCCTCTTGTGCAGATGATGGTGAGATTGCCCAGACCCCTGCTAGGGTATCTAACTCAAGCTACTTATGTCTGTTGTATGTAGTGGGCAGGGAATGTATGTTTTTGGCAAATATGTTTTTTCTTTGCACTGAAGGATTGTCATTTGTCATTTGTGTTATATATAATAATTATATTTTTGTCTGTGGTTATAAGGTTGTATAGACATCTTGATAAACTACCTGTGCAGATGATGCTGAGAATTCCCTACCCCTTGTGGATTTGTTTGACATGAGTTTGCTTATGTCTTTTGCACAGGGTGGCAACATAATAAAATACATATGCAACTAAAATATTTGTATTGAATTTGAATGCATCATAATTGGTTTGGTCTGTATTTGCTACATATATCAGTCATTGTTATGACATCCTGTATAATTAATCATAACTGGATTTTACTTGATGCTTACTTCTGTTTATGTACTCTACTTTCAGTTCATCAGATGTTCATCACTCACCTCTGTTACTGCTGCTAAGAAATCATAGCCTGGCGTTGCCTATTATCTGATGTTCATAGCAGCCTGACGTTACACAGGTAAGCAAAGTCAGGGTTGTTTGTACATATCAATGTTACTGTTTGTATCTGTTTAGCTCTTTTGTTTAATTAAGTGGTTAGTGTATGTGTTATTGCTGTGGTATATTTTGCATGTCTCTGGCTGCCATGATCATTCCCACCTGCACATTCCTTATCTGATCCTTGTCTGTGTTGGCTGTCTCTGCCTGTGGTGCTGGGAACTGTGGTCCCTGTCCTTGAACAACTGCTTGTTAAGTATAATGTTATGCAAGATGACACAGTCAGTATTCTGACAGAAGTGGCAGGATTGTATTGCAGGACACCTCCAGATGTATCTAGACAGCAGAACCATGATTTGAGCAGTCCAAGTACAGGCTGTATGATATTTGTAGTCTGTGCATGTGCAATTCTGTCATCTTGTTCAGTGGGGTTGTGGCAGTTTGTCACAGGCATCAAGAGCCAACATTCTACTGCATATCTTGAATCACCCACTAGATGTCCTTGTGAGATGTTGCCCCTTGAAAACCTTAAGTACAGGTCAGCAGTGTGCTATATGTTGGAGTTGTGAAAACTGCATAATAGTATCCTTGGGAATGTTATCCATCCCTGGTAACTATTATATTAACAAAACACCCCTTAGAGCTGACCCAGTAGTCAGGGACTTAGGGACACACAAAGATAGTAATCTAGCCTTTGACCACCATGTGTCTACAGTGGTAAGGAAATTATTCTATGTTGCACAACTTATAAACAAAAGTATGACATCTAAGTCAAAGGAATTCATTGTTCCACTGTATTCGGCATTCATCAGACCTATCATTGAGTACAATGCCCCCTTTGGTATGCACCTAACCAGGCATATCCAACATTTGGAATGCCCACAGAAGTTACTCACTAAAAAAATACAGGGCATAAGTAACATGTCCTATGCAGACCACCTCAAGGCCCTATCCATGTATTCCATCTCCTACAGGCTTTTAAAGAGAGATCTATGCCTGGCATACAGGACATTGTCAGACCCCACTCTGATAGACCTCCTGCATATCCACAAAACAAACAGCACCAGAGTTATCCATTCAAAAGACTTAAACCTTGTCTGTGATATAAATAGGACCTGCTGGAGAGATAAGTATGTATCTTAGAGACTACTGCTTCTATGGAACAGGCTCCCCATATGTGTGAAGCAGAATTCCTCCCTAACCCAATGCAAGTGCAACTTGGACAATTGGATGGGAAAGTGGTAATTCATCCCTGGTTTGGCACCTCTGTCTCTAGTTCACACAGGTAACCTGTAAATGGTTTGTCTCCCAGGCCCATGCTTACACTTATCAGAGGTACCAGAATTTGTCAGGGATTTGGGATACATGACTAGGCTTAAAAAGGCCCATGTGGTCGTTAGCCTAGTAAACACCTATGAACCTGCCATGGTGATTTACACACACATTATAAGTGATAACTTGTGCATTACAACTCACCTAATAGTTGATGGAGTCACAGCGTTTATGCTTCCCAATTCAATGGGTGGGGCATTTATTTCAATGTGGGGGCAGTCCATGGCCCCCAGTACATCAAGGAAATGAGTTATGGTATAGACATTTTGCATGGTAGTAGCTTCCTGCTCTAGAGCATGTGGAAAGCAGAGATGCTCTCCCACATGTTATAGCACTGGGTTGAGGAACTGGTGGAGTATTCCTGAGGCAGAGGCCTGTGAAATACCCACTGTTTCCAATGTAGGTCACTGAAAAGTCCTTGTAGCTAGTGCACATAAGGCTACACATATCTTAGTTGCCACTGAGATAGGTTCTCTATGATCCTCATGAGACCTCAGGTAAGGATGGCAAATGCTGCCTATTTGCAGTATTGTTTCCCTGTCCACACTATAGCATTTTAGTATTTCAATTTCATGTAGTCCATGATAGGCCAAACATAATCTGAGCACCCTACACCATCTAAGCCAAGCTCTGGCAAGCAGCAGCACCTTGTATGAGAGCCTGTTGCAAATATAGGTTTATAATGGGTGCTGCAAACCCTAATATGTTTTAAACTTCTCCTGTGGCCGTATTCCAGCATGGGTTGGAATTCAGAGCTAAAGAGAGCATGGCATGTTAGCACACATTTTATACCTTTCTGAATCACTCTGCCATGATTTCTTGGTTCATTAGCATATAGTACGGCTGATTATCGAGTCTTTAGCATCCTTGGCTGCTATTGTTCTGCAGCCTGCTTAATGCCTGCCGCAATGTGTAGTGCTGTTTATTGAATTGCAAAATTCCTAGTGGATGCTTCTTGTCATGCACATGAGCTTAGAGCGATGAGCAGGCATTCATGAATCCAGGCCACAGTGTTTACATTAATGAAGTGTTGTGCATAGTTGATCTGCCATTTCTAAATATATATTCATAAGTTAGTACTAGGCTAACAGTCCTTGTGGGCCATTTTCAGCCTAGCCAAGTACCCCATGTGAGAATCAATCCCAGCACCTTGTGTTTGTAAGGTAAACACCTTAACCATTATGCCAACATCCCACTCTTATTTAAGTTATTATCATCCTTACCTGAGGGTCATCAATAGGCATCCTGTTATGTTTCCTAAATTTAAGTAAATCAATAAAGATTAGAATAATGGTAGCACAGTGTAGTCTTAAAACATGTGGTGGAACTTAAACTAATTAAAATGTGAATCTGCCAACCATAAAGTACTCTAAGAAAGAAAGGAAACACTTTGTTGGCTGTCTAAATGTTACTTTTAAATTATCATTTAGCAGAATATTACATGAAGTTTCAGGGCTGATATACAGTAGGAATAGGGAATCAACCACATGTGTTATGTAGAATATATATATATATATATATATATATATATATATATATATATATATATATATATATATATATGTGTATGTATATATATATATATATATATATATATATATATATATATATATATATATATATATATATACTGAGTTTGAATACTTAACTCATTTCATTTCAGTCATTCAACTGTTTTTTTTTCTAATTTTGAAGGTAAAATTGTACGCAAAGCTACAACATCTGTGAGGCATTTATTATGTTAGCAGTGTTATTTGGATTTATACCATATGTCCTAATTATCTATCACCTCAACATAAATGTTATCCATTTTCTTAGTATGTTGTTTCATGTTGCATAAACCATAAGCTATTTATTTGCATGCATTTTGACATCCTGAAGAAATCAGCTGTAGTGACTCTGGCTACAGTTTCCATTTCTTTGGAGCCAAGCAAGCCTTTATTCTCATTTGAATCAATACAGATGGAGTTGATAAATCATTTTATTGGTGTTATTCTTGGCATAGTAGAAAATGGATATTTGTATAGGCTCTTAAATTTTTTTTTGTATTTTACTTTTTGTTAAATGGATAATATACAGCAAGCATGATTTTTTTATTTTCAAAGGAGATTCTGTGACTCTGAACTAGTTAAACATCTTCTTGAATCACATATTATGGAAGCGGAGTCTGTTGGAATAAGACTTTAACCTGTAGGACATTACTGGTTTACAGCTCATTGCCTTCATAAATTCATCATATTGTCACCAGAGATCCCCTAAAGAAAAATATGCCTTTATGTTCTTTGCCCAGTGTCTACACAATTTAAGAGTTTCTGTCAGAACATGACCATGCATGATGATTGCTGCTGTCATATGCTACCATTTAAACGCTACTGACGCTGTCACAAAAAGTACAATGTAACAGAATGCTTTACAACCTGTTATTAGAGTGTGGCAATATCTGTACAGTAGGATGATAGAGCGTATGCCACTGTAAGGGCTGCAGATGATCTTAGCAAGGCCTGCACTGAGGGAGTTTTAAATTAAATTTTGTTTTACCATATAAACCTGATGTTTCAGCAGTTTGGCATGATACTTGTCCGTTTACCTCCTCTGAATGATAGCAGTATTTTTTAGTGCTTGGGTGGTATTGGAATTGGGTCAAAGCATGTAAGACATCCAACAGGAGATTCCCTGGCAGTCAGATGGTTGTCCATTCAAGTGGTCTACAGTGGGATTGTCAAGAGAGGGAAAAAGTTGGGCAGTGTGGCATAGCTTATGTGCAATATTTTAAACATAATAACTAAATGAAAGACATTGGTTCAGTTAACCCAAGCTAAATAGAAGCTTGAGTGGTTTAGACTGACTTTAGAGAGTCAGCAGTTTGAAGCCTTTAAGTGCTGACTGGAGAAGGTAAAAGATCTGGGAAACTTGTAGCCAAGAAACAGTTTGTGATTTCATAGGTTCATAGGTAGGTACTAGGCTATTGGCCCTAGGGCCTACATAAGCCTAGCCAAAAAGGTACCCTGGCTTTCGCCAACCAAGAAAATTATTTACCTGTGCCCCTGTCGAGCAGAGCCACAGAAGTGATCCCCGGGGTGAATTTCCTGTTTCCCATCCAATCATCAAGATTTTTTTTGAAGAGTGCTAATGAGGAGCTTTGTTTGATATAGATAGGTAGTTTGTTCCAGAGTATGGAAGTCTCTGGGACAGGAATCTATCCCTCCAGCATGTTCTGTTTATTGTGGTGACAAGGTTTAGGTCCCTAGAGCGTGTAGCTTGGAGGGATTGGGATTTCTTTAAGTGGAGCATGTCCAACAGCTCTGGGTTTGACATAGCTCTGTATGTTAGGCAGAGATTGCATCTGAGTAGGCGACATGTGATGGAGTAAAGCTGGAGTTTTTTGAAACGGCCTTTGTAAGGCATCTCTTTGAGGCCAGTAATCCTCTTTGTGAGGTATTTCTGCGGCCTTTCCAGTTGTAGATGTCTTGTGAGGTTCATACCAAAAGGGGCATTGTACTCTATAATGGGTCTAATGAGTGATGAGTAGAGGGGAACAATTACCTCTTTTTTCCTGGATGAGAAACCTTTTGTGATGCGATGAGGTGTGCCATACAGAAGAATCCCCCTTTGTGGAGTGGAATAACTGTCGCTGTGTGCCATTCAGTGGGTACAAAGCCTGATGTGAGTCTATGATTGAACATGGTACTTAGGTGGGGTGCCACTACATTCTGTAGTTCGTGTCGAACGCAGCCTGGGATGTTGTCAGGTCCCATGGATGCTGTGTTCTTGGCTTTGGATAGTGTGGTTTTTACCTGTGCAGTCATGATTACAGGAACTTTGCATTCTTCAGGTATAGAGATGGGCCCTTTTGGGGGTAAGGGGGGGTATAGTTGGCACTGAACCTATCTGCCAGGATGTTGGCGATATCAGTTGGTTCTGTATATTTAGTGCCTTTATGCTGTAACTCAGAGCAGATCTGAGTGTTGCCATTGAGATTCTTGACATAGCTATAGAATGCTTTGTGGTTGTCTTTAGAAACAGTAGCAATTTTGTTTTTGTAATTAGCTTTGGAGAATTTTATGAGGGATCTCAGCTTCTTACTCAGGCTGACCAGGGAGTTCCTTCAATCATGGGATTTTACTCTTTTTTGCAGCAGTTTCTTTCTTCTGTTGTAGAGTTTGTTTATGGCAGGGGGCCACCAGATTGGCTTCCTTTTTTTGGAGGATAGCATCTTGGGTCCGTTAGGGATAGCATGATCCATGCACTCGTGTAAGTGCCTATAAAGTGCATTTGCATAGGATTCAGCAGTCGTACCTCTATTGTCCGTCTGCATGGGTGTCATGAAGTTTGCCACTTCTGTCTTAAGAAGCATGAAGTTGGCTTTGGAGAAATTTTTTACGGTGGTTTCCCTAATGGCGGGTGGGGGTGGGATGTGGATGTCTAGGGTGAAATTGACCTCTGGTGTGCAACACGGTCGGCCATGTTGGTAATGACCAGGTCTAGGATATTGCTGTCCCTGGTGGGGGTGTGGATAAGTTGATCCAAGGCATTGGAATTTATGAATTCCAGAAAACGTTGAGCAGTCTCAGAAGGCCATGGGGAGACAATGCTGTGACATATCTGAGGTAACACCTGCAGCAGATTCTTCTGTTGAGGGATCATGTAATAACTAAAACAGCACACAGATCACTCAGGTCTTTGCCAGAAAGATGTATGCCTTCCACCAAAATTTTAATTTCTAAGCTTTTAAACTACAATGACAAGTTAAAATATTTCACAAGTACATGAGGAAAGAAATCTTTATTTGGTGACGGCGAAGTGCACTTGTATCAAGATGTAGCTAGCAGACCATCCCTGAAATACAATCCTTTATGTGAGAGTTTGGGAATTATAATATGAGAATGGAACTTTTTTCTCCTTCACATTCCTTGCTACTTTGGTAATCAAATTGTATCCCTCTAGTATGTTCTTTGGCTTTTCTGACATGGCTTTAGCTTCCTGCCAAAAGAACCTCCTCTCTGAGAAAGTAGGTAAAATAGCTAAAGCTACATATTAAGCCACAAAACTTTCAGATTCCAGTATAAAAGACCCTGCTTGAATGCTATCCCTGTGAAATTTGCAGTGCTTAGTTCTTTGTCAGTGGCATATATTCCTTGTAACTCAAGTGGAGGTGATGGCACACTAAAGGACATTGCCAACCCCATTTCTAAACCAAGGAAATCAGCTGCTTGAATCCATTTCTAAGTTTTCACCACTAATAGTTTTAGAGTTCAGAATCAGGAAGAATAGCTGCTCAAGGATGTGACACTCTCCACTGGGCCAGTAATTAAGGAGCCTCAATTCTCACCACTGGCAGCAGTGGGGGATATTCACTGAGAGGATTACAAGTACATACTCAGTATTTTTAGATGCAGCTCTCTGCATCAAATGCAATTTCCATTAAGAGCACACAGAAACCACAGGCAGTCTGGGGCTGATTTCTCCCTCTTTCTCCAGATTCCCAATAAGACTCCCCACTGGCACAGCTATAGAGTTGAGATCTCAGCTGAGTGACCAAGCCAAGACCTCCAGCACCCTTTCTGTCCAACTAGTGCTTCGTGTCCCTGCCCAATTAGTTGACACACACTCTTTGAGGTTTGATTTACTCACACACGCACACACACACACACACACACACACACACACACACACACACACACACCTGCGAAAGGCTGGCACAGGTTTACTAGCTATGTCCCCTTTTGCTCAGACTATAAGGTAGTTATCACTGCCACAAGTCACTCCTTATCAGCTACTTTAGGGCCCTTAAGAAAGGGTGTCCGATTTTACTGTGTAATATTAATACTAATACAAATTGTAGTTGGACCAAAAGCAAGGCTATTAGGAGTGGTCCACACAGTGTCACCAAATAAATATGCAAGTACTCTCAAAGCTTAAATATCTTTGCACAGATCAGCCACAATGAAAGGTTTAAATATATTTAATAATAAATAATAAAAGAACAAGGCAGTACTAAATATATATTCACCGTGGCAGAGTTCAAAACCACATAAAATATTTAAAATAACATTGCAGTACAGGCTCATACAAGTAAAGAAAAACATCTAAACTAAGCATTACTATATTCCTGACATATTCCTGACTGTATCTAAGAGAATTATACTGTTCCATAGAAACTTACTTCATTAGAGCAAGGCAGGTGAGTGAATCTTGTTGTTGTTGTCTGGTCCGATACAGAGTGCAGAATGCTGTGTCTCACTAAGAGACTTACTTCTCAAATTAATATCTAAATTATTACTGCTGGGATAGCTTGCAGAGTGACATCATTTCTGGTTATCTGACTTCTAGTTCCCAGAATAAAACCCCTATTGCTAGAAACTGGCAGCATTTAGCAACTACCTGTAAAGATATACAGACAAGAGCTTTCCTTAAGATCTTTGGCAGATGTTGGAAGTCAAAACAATTGCATTCTTTCATGCTTCAAAAGTAGCAATTAGTTCACTTCAAGGAGAATACAGAAGCTTCTTAGTGCAGACCTTGTATCTCTAGTTGCAATGAAAACTTGAGAGATAGCCTCTTTATTGCATCCTATAAAGTTATTTAATTTCAGCTATTTTTCTAGAGTTTGCTCGACTGAAGTTAACCCTCTATTTTCCTCTGTTGACATATAGATTTAAACAGTTACAACAGTGCATGTACATTTCTATTCTCTTCCAGTAGGGCACACGGTGGATATATTTTAAGCACAAGCACTTTACAAATACTTTTTCAGCACAAACATCTGTACAGAGCAGTTTGATATACACATGACATACAGTCCTAATACATTTGTAACACAAGCATCTTATATAAATCATTTCAATATTCACCAATGACATATAATTATTTACTAAATTCCAGCTAGCTGTGCTGACAGTATCTCCTTTTATCACACTGGGGGGCATATCCACATCACATTTGTTTGGCAGTGGTGAGATCACCACTTCATATATTGGGATTCAGTGGTGTGGAAATTGAACTCCTGTAGTCTGTAAACAGTGGTCACTAAAGAAGGTGTTTGTACTGTCAAGCAGCTGCACAGTGAATATTCAGTGTTTCATATCACAATAGTTTTGTTTTTTGTTAGCTTAGTTAGTCAGAGAGAGCAGGCAAGGATGTCAGCAGTGGATTATGGCAAACTGACAAGGAACCAGTTGGCTGAGATGTGCCAAGCCAAAGGACTGGGACATGCCAACCTGGCTAAAGGAGAAATTATTGCAGGCTTAACCACAGCTGCATTACAGACCAGCAACCAGTAGGACAACCCAACTGGTCTTGGGGATGTGCAACTCTCAGAAAATGGGCAGTTCAGCTTTACCTCAGAGGGCTTAAAAATCCATCTGGAGTTAAAGAGACTTAAACTGGAGGTCAGACATTTGGAAATAGAGTCAGCAGAGAGATTGGAGAATGAAGAAAATGAGAAACTGCAGTGTTTGGAGGCTGAAGAAAAGGAGAAACAGAAACAAATGGAATTAGAATCAGCAGATGAAGGTGTGTGTGAATATATTGCTGAGTTAAGCACTTATTTTCATAGGAGGGTGAGAGGGTGTCAGGTCACCACCTTTGAAGGGCTGGAAGACCTTTTGGTGAGGGAACAAGCCCTTAGCGTTTTGCCTGAGGACATGAAAATCTGGTTGGCAGCTAGAGAATGCAACATCACAGATGAGTTGGGGAAAAAATGAGACCTATACCTAGCAAGCAGGGCATCACTGCACAGGGAAGGGATACACAGTGCTGCACATGGGTTTAAGGGAACCCATGATGGGCAGCCTAAACTGCACCAACAGAGTCCGCCAGTAACAGGGGAAGCCACTAGTTCAGGTACATGGCCAGGATCAAGGGTTAAATGTTTTAAATGTAACCAGTGGGGCCATGTAGCATATAGATTTCCACAGAGGCAAGGTGGGGAACAAAAGGTAGGGGAGCCAGCAAGTGGGAATTACAGAATGCCAGCAGTAAGTTGTCTGGAGACAACAAGGGTACCAAACTACCACAAGAAGTTATATCTTATCTTAATAAATGGGAAACAGGCCACTGCTAAGACAGGCACTGCCTCTGCCCTAACCATTGTGAAGCCTGCAGTGTTTAAAGAGTAGCACTACTTGCTTGGGTAGTCTATCCAGTCAGAGCTTTAGGAGGGACCCTATTCCAAATACCTTTCACAAAGGATTACTGTAAAGAGAGTAGACCCTTGAGGGAGGGCTTGAGGGTGAGAGAATACAGCAGTTGGTAGTGCCTAGAGTCTACCATTAGGCACTTCTAGCCGTAGCCCATGACACTCTCTTTGCAGGTCATATGGGCAAGAGACATATTATGCTGAACTTTTATTTGCCTGGGATTTCCAGGGATGTAACAGGGTATTGCAGGACCATTTGGCTGTGCCAAAAGGTAGGCAAGGCAGTTGACACATTCAAAGCTCCTTCGGTGCCTTTCCCTGTGATTGAGGAGCCATTGCAGAGGATAGCTATGGATATTGTGAGGTTTGTGAGTACCCCAAGCAAATACTTTGTTAGAGATTTTCAGCAGGGTAGGTTTCCCAAATGAAATACTGACTGACAGAGGTGCCAATTTTATGTCAGACCTGCTGGCTTGTCTGTGGAAGCACTGGGGTGAAGCACCTAAAGACAACTCCCTACCATCCCCAGATTAATGGTCTGGTTGACATGTTAAACTCTACACTAAAGACAATGCTACAGGCATTTGCAGACCAGTTTAAGAGGGAGTGGGACAAATATTTGCCCCTTCTGTTGTTTGCTTACAGATAGGTGCCTCAGGAATCCACAAGTTTCTCACCTTTTGAGTTGCTGTATGGACATAGGATGAGGGGACCTCTGGATTTGATATGTGATGAGTGGGAGGGTGAGTGTGAATTCCACAAGGAGACTGTTGTGGCATATGTCCTAAACCTCAGGACAAGGCACTGGGAACTGATGGGCTTCTCCCAGGAGAACCTGGCAGAAGCCCAACTGTAGAAAAAGGTCTGGTATGACAGAAATGCTCGAGCTAGAGCATATGCTGTGGGGCAGCAGGTTATGGTTCTCGTTCCTGTCAGACACAAAAAGCTGCAGGTAGATTGGGAGGGACCCTTTAAAGTGGTAAGGGAGGTCAGTGTTGTTAACTACATGGTAGAACTGCCAGGCAGGAGGCAAGGGCACAAACTATACCATGTTAATATGATGAAACCTTACTATGATAGGGAGGCCCTGGTGCTAAGTGTTTGCAGTAGAAGACCGGAGGAGTCTGAGGGGGATTCATGGTTGCAGGGAGCAAGCCAGGAAAATCTCAAATTACTATGGTGGAGCCTGGGGTTGCAAGCATATGATAGGACAATGCAGCACTGTACTGAAGTCAGCTATGCAAAGGCAGCTGGAATCTCAAGACAGGGAAAAGGGTAATGTATTCCTAAATAGGCTCATTCGTCTCATGCAATATTTCTCAAGGGTCATTTGAAAAACTAGCTTGAGTCTTCGAAGGGGGAAAGAAGCATGATGAAAGGAAATACTGCCAGCACAGCTAGCTGGAATTTTGTAAATAATTATATGTCATTGGTGAATATCGAAATGGTTTACATAAGATGCTTGTGTTACAAATGTATTAGAACTGTATGTCATATGTATATCAAACTGCTCTGTACTGATGTTTGTGTTGAAAAGTTATTTTGTAAAGTGTTTGTGTGTAAAATGTATCCACAGTGTGCCCTACTGGAGGAGAACAGAAATGTACATGCACTATTGTAACTGTTGAAATCTATATGTCAGCAGAGGAAACTGGAGGGTTAACTTCAGTCACCAAACGTTACAAAAATAGCTGAAATTAAATTACTTTATAGGACGCAATAAAGAGGCTATCTCTCAAGTTTTCAGTGCAGTTAGAGACACAAGGTCTATACTCCGAAGCTTCTTTCCTTGGAGTGAATTAATTGCTACTTTTGAAGCATGAAGGAATGCAATTATTTTATGACTTCCAGCATCTGCCAAAGATCTGAGGAAATCGTATATTTTTACAGGTAGATGCTAAATGCTGCCAGCTGCTAGCAATGGAGGTTTGGCCTACAAACTAGAAGTCAGATGATGAGAAATGATTTCATTCTGTGAGCTATCCCAGCAGTAATATTTTAGATATTAATCTGAGAAGTCTCTTAGTGAGACAGAGCATTCTGCACTCTGTCTTGGACCTGGCAACAACAACAACAAGATCCACTCACCACACCTGCCTTGCTCTAATGAAGTTAATAGGGAACAGTATAACTCTCTTAGATACAGTCAAGAATATAGTAAAACTTAGTTTAGATATTTTTCTTTACCTGTGTGAGCCTGTACTGCAATGTTATTTTAAATATTTCCTGTGGTTTTGAATGTTTATGTCACTGTGAATATATATTTAGTATTGTCTTGTTCTTTTATTATTTATTACTAAATATATTTAAACCGTTCATTGTGGCTGATCTGTGTGGAGATATTTAAGTTTTGAGAGTACTTGCATATTTATTTGGTGACAGTGTGTAGACCACTCCTAATAGCCTTGCTCTTGGTCAAACTACCATTTGTATTAGTATTAATATTACACAGTAAAATTGGACACCCTTTCTTAAGGGCCCTAAAGTAGCTGATAAGGAGTGACTTTTGGCAGTGATAACTACCTTATAGTCTGGGCAAAAAGGGGCATAGCTAGTAAACCTGTCCAGCCTTTCCCAGGTGTGTTTGTGTGTGTGTGTGTGTGTGTGTGTGTGTGTGTGTGTGTGTGTGTGTGTGTGTGTGTGTGTGCGTGCGCACATGGGCACATATGTTTGTGTGTGTGTGTGTGTGTGTGTGTGTGTGTGTGTGTGTGTGCCTGTAAATCAAACCTCAAAGAGTGTGTATGTAAGCTACTTGGGCAGGGAAACGAAACACTGGTTGGACAGACAGAATGCTGGGCATCTTGGCTTGGTCACACAGCTGTAGTTGTGCTAGTGGGGAGTCTCACTGGGAATCTGGAGGAAGAGGGAGAAACCAGCCCCAGACTGACTGTGGTCCCTGTGTGCTCTTAAGGGAAATTGCACTTGATGCAGAGAGCTGCATCTGAAAATACTGTGTATGTACTTGTCATCCTGTTAGTGAATGTCCGCCACTGTTGCCAGTGGTGAGGATTGAGACTCCTTGATTACTAGTCCAGTGGAGGGTCATCACAATGGACATGAAGAATTCTGTGAGTGATGGCCACAACACATTGGAATCTTAGTCTGAAGTGTTAGCAGCCAAAAATCATGTACTATTTGGTATGGTACACAAGGTATTCTATTCATCTGTTAACAATAATGAAAAGAGAATGTCAAAACAAGCAGGGGAAATTTAACTTAGTTTGTGGCTCTTACTGGGTTTTGTGAATGTGTTTGGAGGTTTATCCCCAGGTATCTTATATTTCTTTCACTTCTGCTTAGCACACAGTAGCCAGTGCATGCAACTATAATGTTAGACAACTATGTTTATGATGAACCACTTGCTGATAAGTATAGAAGCATTGCTGATTCTTCAATGTTACTTCACTATTTGTCCTGTATTTAGAGTAGCCTACTGAATGTCTTTGTCTTTCACAGAGCATGCAGGGATTAGGAGTGTCCCATTCTTGTCTTCATGAGATGAAGGGTTGGCACCCTTACAGAAGTGGAAATGGGAATGTATGCTTGTTATGAGTCTGCAGGCTGAATTCATAAAACTTACTTGTGCACACCAAGTGGTAACGTTTTTGAATTCATAGACAGTCCTACTGCAGTGCTGTTACATGAAGATGTGCAGCACTGCAGTGGGCTGTCTACACAGTGGTGCTACATGCTAATGAGCAAGTCTGGGATCAGGCATATGCTAATTTACCATGTGCTTTCCATGCAAAACTGCCTGTGGTAAGGCATTTATGCAGCGGAGTGATTCAGAGAAGCACTTGGTTGCATAGATCGGCACAGCTGCTCCTGGCTGCTCACCATAATGAACATGACCAAAAGGCCATGTACTAAGGAGTTAAGTGATAGGGTATGCGTGTGTCTATGTGAGATGCTGCATGTGTGAGTATATGTCTCAGTATGTGCTTGCATGGAAGCTAGCATGGGGGAGTTACTGAGGGTGTAGGTATATGTATGGATAAATGTGTGTGGGATCAAGTGCGGATGGAGCTGTGTGTGTGTGTGTGTGTGTGTGTGTGTGTGTGTGTGTGTGTGTGTGTGTGTGTGTGTGCGCGCGCGTGTGTGTGTGTGTGTGTGTGCGCGCAAGTATGTGGGTTGGGGTGACTGTCATAATTCCATACACTCCTGGCTAATGAGCAAAGCCTGCAACAATGGGTGGGGAGGGGGGATTTACCAGCCACCACAGACTCTTTAAACTCATGATTGAATGGCACTTAAAAGAATAGGGATTGGGAAATGGGGGGAACCACTGGACAGCAGGGATACTATTAAGTAGCATACCCCAGAAGCACTAAAAAGGGGGTCTATATCATATGAGCGAATTGCACAAATTGCTAATGCTCATAATATTGAACATACCAGACCTCAAAGTGCTTTTTCTGAGATCGCGGTACAGTGAAGAATGAGATATTTGCCCTTTCCTCACTGTAGTGCGATCTCAGAGTTGTGATATATATTTAGCAAGGGGTTGGGGGGGCACAGCCCCCCACAATAGGAAGTTCGAGGTCCGGTGCATTCAATATTATGAGCGTTCGCAATTTGTGCAATTCGCTCATATAATATAGACCCTTAAAAAGGATTCCATCCCTGTACCTTGACCCCTCTCGCACAGGATCTTAGTCCTCTACACCACCTTTAGACACCAGAGATACCATGTTAAAACAATAACCAAAGAGGAACCAAAGAGGAATAATAAAGGCAACCACAAAGGGGGGGGGGGTAAATGGAATTGAATCCTGCACCCTTGGCACAGAAAATAATGATAATAACCTACTGTACTGACTGATAAGATAATTTGTTTGACATATGGGGATCTCGAGCATTATTCAATACCTACAGCAGTTCATGATGTATGATGAAGAGGAATTGGGAATGTTGCACATACCTCTCCATCTTTGCCTGTTAATACAAGATGTCAAGACAAAGCCAAACTGGACTGCTTTTAATTATTCCTCTTACAAACTTAAAAAGTTGCTAGGATAGCAGCTTTTGCACCACCATTCATTCACTGAAGTATTTTAAGTGTGAAGCTCGAAATGTCTGGCATTAAGAACTGACTGTAATCAAATATGAATTAGCAGGGCAGGGAAAAAGGGACATTGGAACATACTGACAACAGGTACGTGGTATGTGCTGCATGTGTGTGTACATGAGTGTGTTTGTGTGCGTGTGTGTGTGTGTGTGTGTGTGTGTGTGTGTGTGTGTGTGTGTGTGTGTTTGTGCGTGTGTGTGTGCATGTGTGTGCGTGTGTGTATGTGTGCGTGTATGTATTTGTGCGTGTGTGTGTGTGTGTGTGTGTGTGTGTGTGTGTGTGTGTGTGTGTGTGTGTGTGTGTGTGTGTGTGTGTGTGTGTGTTTTATTTTGTGTTTTTGTGTGGGAGACTGACTAAGGGGGGTACCTGTGCTAACATGATGTAGCCACCATTGTTAACTATTATACGAAAGTGCTGATCTGCACTCAGTGTAGTTAACAGCAATTCAGAGACATGCAAACTGGCCAGTAATGAGGTATTTTCTGATTGTGACTAATGTTTCTTTGAACTGGAAATCTCTGCATTGCAGAAATAGTGCACTTTTACTGTAGCTCTTACCATGAACAGTAGTGCTCTTTACGAATTCCTAGATTAATGTCATTGTGTATGTTTACGCAACTTAGATGAAAAACTTTTGCTTTTCAGTGGTAATTTGCATATTTACATGTCATATTCAATGTCTTGCAAACTGAAGATTTGCAGATAGATTTCTATGAGCAGTTCTGCATACTATTTGGGTTTTCCTTGATCTAGCTTTCTTGATTCCACCCTTACTTTATATGGTTATCTGTAGGTTGAATAAGACTATAGCAAATAATAACATCTGCTTTTATAAAATGGGTGCGTTAAAAGAACGTTTGCTTCCATTATGATATTCTGACAAACATATCCATATCTAGTGGAGTTGAGCTTTTTGACTTGATTGCATTATTAAAAACGTGTGCCACTTTACATTTTTAATGCCTTTATTGAATTACCACTTAACACAGACAAACATATATTTATATAAAAGAAAGCAAACCATGTTAATATATTCACAGTTACAAACATTATACATCACATATGTTCTATTATACAGTTATCCCCAATGCAGCATTACATACACTGACAATTCTTGCCTTCCCTTAAACCTCACTTGTCCTCCTAAACATTATTCTGCATGTTTTTTTTTTCTCATAATTTCCATTCTTCTAACTCTTTTGCTCCTACTATTTCCTAAAGATCCACCTTCCCACTTTTTTTTTTCTCTGTTGCAACATTCACTACTTCAAATACAATTGGTTTAGGCTTTGATTTCCTTTTTCTAGTAACTGTTTTTTTTTCTGGCAGGCACCAGCAGTAAACTTAACAAGGCCTTACTATTTCCAGACAATTCAGATCCTCTATCCCAGCTCAAAATATAATTTTCTTAGTTACACACATTTGCTCATTCAATATTTCTGACAGAGTACTCTGTAGGAAATTTTTAAAGTATGCCAGCTCATTAAACTCCCAAAACATATGTTCCCAGTTATCTCTTCACATCTCTAATGTTTGTCATCTACCCGAGGAAAAATTATTTAGAGTCTGTTTGGTGTATAAAAATACCTATACAAATACGTCCAAGAAAAATCCTAAATCTTTTATACTTTGTTGCTGATTTTGGAGCCATGCATATATCCTCCCACTGTTTCCTTTTGAATTGCTTATCCAGACTGTCTTCTCAATCGTTTCTATTCCCCTCTGAGTGATTCCTATAGTTATTATAGCAATAACCCATGCCTGGGTGTGGGTAATGCTGGATTTACCCACGGTTGGTGTGGTTTGGTCACGAGGGCGAAGCCCGAGTGGCCAAACAAAGACAACCATGGGTAAATCCAGCATTACCCACACCCAGAAGAGGGTTATTGCTATTATACAATGACATTATTTAAGAAAAAAAAAATTACTTTTCTTAAATAATGGCATTGTATAATGCTTCCTTGCTGCCCTTCTGCAGCTGTCTGGTATTCTGCGGCAGTTCTGATGTAGTGCGCATGCGTATACTTACGCAGTACTTCAGAGCTGTGGGCAAAGGCAACAGAGAAAGCAAGATCTACATTGCTTTTTAAAGTGTCTCGCTATGTTAAACCCATTTAACATAGCGAGACAGTTTTGAAAAAAGCAACGGAGAAAGCAAGATCTCCATTGCTTTTTAAAGTGTCTTGCTATGTTAAATGGGTTTAACATAGTGAGACAGCTTTAAAAAAAGCAATGGAGATGCTCCGTTGCTTTTTTTAAAGCTGTCTCGCTATGTTAAACTCATTTAACATAGCGAGACAGGTTGTAAAAAACAACGGAGATCTTGCATTCTCCGTTGCTGTAAAAAAAAGAGTTATACTAATGGAAAAAGTCCGGGCGACCGGATCTTTTTCCATTACTATAACTCTGATTTACAACATGCACGCTGACCAATCAGCGTGCACGTTGTTTTGGAATATTAATGGGGGGTCATTGCATAATGTACAATATTTTATAAGCCCTACTAATTATCCCTTTAACAGCAGCTTCTGTTCTAGATTCAACTTAGAAATCTACCAGAGCAGGTCTTTCACTTAGGATTCCCCTATACCTTTCTCTTTGCCTATACTCTGGTATTAATCCCTGATAGGGAAGGCAGTCTCTAGCCTGCAGTCCAAATGTATTCTTGGTCTCTTCCCTCTCTATTACATTTCCCTGTCTAGTTATTTGCTGCTAGTACCTTGGTTCCTTTGTTAATTTTTTTCCAGAAAATTCCAGCCCCCTCTTGCCTATTGTCTGTATTCCTAATTGCAGGCATCCCTATCAGCAGAATCTTTTTTCTCCATTCTCATGTTGGCTTAGTTCTTAGAATACTTTCTGCTACTTTATGAATAGAATATACTGTATGGCTGTTATTCTCATTAAGGATCTGCATCCACAATGCCACTCTCTCCTTATTTCTTGAACTTTTCTCCTGCTTCATCATAATAACGTTCCAGTTTGAATTATAGCAGTCTGCTTGTGCTATGTATATATCTCTTAACTGTGCAGCTCTAAAATATCCCTTCAAATCAGGTAATCTTAAATCACCTTGTTCTACTGGAGGTATCAACGTATCCCACATGAGCCCTTGCCCTCTTCGCCTTCCAGATAAAATTCTTCAACTCTTTTTTAATTGCTGTCCACAACATTTCCTCTGGTTGATAAAAAAAATATACCTGACCTGTATATAAAACTAAAAGGACTAAAACATTTTCATTGTCTGTATATTGCTAGCCATATCCATAAACAAGAGGTTCCAATTTCTCAGTTTTTGTATTATCTTTTGTTTATTCTTTTTTCACGTATCTTTAGCTGCCATAACAGAATCCTTTTAACCATACTCCTAAATACTTCATGATATCATGTCCTCATAAATATGGGTATTGGTGAACCAATCCGTATGTGGGAACATAGTTTACAGCTATAGCCTTTGTTTTGTCTTCATCAATTTTATATCCCAAAAAAACTTGAAACTGTCTCAGAATATTTCGCAACACAGAGATGTCCTTTTTTGGTTTTATCAGGTGTAAAATAATTTCATCTTCAAATAAAGCCAACTTTTCTTGATTAAAAGACCAATTATATCCTTGAATTTCTGAGACCCTTATTTTCTTTGCCAGTGGCTCTAAATATAATGCAAATAACAAAAGGCAAAGATGACAGCTTTGCCTGCTTTCTCTGTTGAGACATAACTTATCAGAGAGGAACCCTCACACTTTAATTTTTGCCTTTAATCTTTCATATATCTGTGCATCAGGATCCATCAGCAACAGTGGTATTTCCCTACATTCTGCTTCCCCCGGATCATTATTGTACTATTAATGTTGTCAGTTGTTTGCCTCCCCTTCACAAAACCACATTGATCCATATCTATCAGTTTTGGCACCACCTTTGCCATTCTTTTATCTGTTATAGACATAAACACTTTATAGTCATGATTTACAATTGAAATGGGCCTGTATGAGGCTGGGTCTGATGGGTCTTTACCATCTTTAGGTAGTGCACCCACCACAGTTTTTCTAGGATGTTGGTGTTTCCCTTCCTTTTAAAATACTGTTAAACAAAACCTTTCAGTTCTTCTTTTCTTTTTTTTTGTTAAAACTTTATTGACATAGGCAAATTTACATTTATATAAAAGTAATCAAAATGTATTAACAAGTTCACGTTTACAAACATTATACTTCACATCATTGCTATGTATCATATAACTTGAGCAACATTACATAAATTATTCAATTCCTGCCCTTTTTTAAACGAGAAACATCTTTATTAAAGTATCACTTACAACACAGGCAGTGATACATTTATGTAAATGAAAACAAACCACACAGACACAATCCTAGTTGCAAGCATTTTACATCGCAAACCATACTAACACACTCCCAGCTGCAAACATTATACATCACTTATAACCTACCCAATCATTTCAATCAAACATTATATACCTCATTAAATCTTGCATTCTTTTAAACCTCATTCCTTCTCTGTATGTATTGTTCCCACAATTCACATTTTTTCTGTGTAGTTTCCTCCTACCCTTTTCTAAAGATCTCACTTCCAGTTGTTTTATCTTTATCACTTTGTTATCTCCTAGCTTCCACACTTCTACAGTAATACCATCTATTCCTGGATACTTTCTTGTTCCTCCTATCTTAAATGTTGATTATTGAGCCTCATCTACCTCTAACCTTGGCATATCTACGTTTCCCATAAATATTTCTGTTTGTGCTTTTTCTTGATTTCCACATTCCTCTGATTTATACAAATTTTCATAAATTTTCCAAAGGATCTATAATACCTCTACAGGATGTATGGTTATTTTTCTTGTTATGGACTCTGTAAGATCATAGGTTTAGAGGAGATTACTAGGCTAACGGCTTAAGAGCTCTTATAAGCCTAGCCAATATAAGCCTAGCCAATATAACCCAATTTTACCTAATATAGGGTCCCTAGGGACATGTGGATGGCATGGGTTTATACCAATTCCTTGAGTAAGTTACAGATTGCCGCTGTTCATAAGGGACACAGGCACTACACCAGGTATGCATCTGTAATTGCCTATCCATTGATCCAAATTACTTTTGAAAAGGGCAAGGGAAGGGCTCTGCTTAATGTGAATAGAAAGCCTGTTCCAAAGAAGAGGCAATCTCCAAAACACATATGTGTTTCTCCATCATATTTTCCTTGGCTAACTGACTAAGTTTAAATCCCTAGATTGAGTGACCCTCATGCTATTTGACTTGCGGATATGTAGCAACTCATCAGTGCTGGATTTGTGAGTGCCTTGTAGGCGAGGCATAGGTCACCCCTTACTAGTCAGTAGAAGAAAAAATAAACAAATAGGGCTTTTAGTCTATCCACATAGGACATGTTGTTTACACCCTGTATTTTCTTTGGGAGGAACCTCTGAGGTCACTCCAGCTGCTGTAAGTGCCTAGTCAAGTGCATGCCAAATGGCGCATCATACTCGGTTATTGGTCTTATTATGGCTGAGTACTGTGGGACTATACTTTCCTCAGATGCTATACCTTTGCTTATAAGTTGTGCCACATAGAAGGACTTCCTCATCACTATGGACACATGGCTGTCACAGTTCAGGCTACTACCTAACTCTGTACCCAGATCTCTCACCTCTGGGTCTATTCTTAGGGATGTGCTATTGATGTTGTAATTTGCATGGGTATTTGACTTCCCAAAGGATATGATAATACATTTTTTTGCCTTTTGTTTTAGGCCATGGTTCTGGTACCAATCATTTGTCCAATCTAAACCCTCCTGAAGGATATCTACATCAATGGGAGATTCAGTGATTGCCCCCAGCTTGCAGTCATCGGCAAACTTTGTCATCCAAGGAGTTCCATATTAGCCTTGACTTTAGTTAAGTATATTTTGATCAGAAGTGGTCTCAGCACTGAGCCCTGTGGCATGCCACTAGCAACTGGCCTTTTGCTGGATTTGGATTCACCCAATTTAACTGCATGTGTCCTGTCTGTTAGCCAAATAGCTATCCATCTGGTGATGTAGAGATTTATGCCCAGCTTTGTGAGTTTATTTTAATACCTGATGGGGAATTGTTTCAAATGCTTTGACCAGGATGAGATAGGAGGTATGTATTCTTTTAACCACTTCCATGGTCTTAGTGACTTTTTCAAAGAAACCCACCAGATTCAGTAAGCATTACCTGCATTGGGTCAGGTCAAGTATTTGGAGGCTTCCTATGTCATTATTTATTAGGTCAATTATTTTTCTTTCCATGGCCTTACATATAAGACTAGTCAAACATATGGGTCTGTAATTTCCTGGGTCAGTAGATGGTCCCTCTTTATGCAGCAAGATGACTGTTACTGTTCTCCACTCTACTGGGACAAAGCCAGTCTGGAGCATGTGGTTAAATAGAGATCCTAATGGGAATGATAAATCCTGATTTAATATGTTTAAGAGGCAACCTGTTATATCATCAGGCTTCAGTGAAGCCGTGTCTTTAGCTTTAGAGAGCACAGTGGCAATCTGTTCTTTGGTGATAATTGGTGGTGGAGTGATGGTGGGTATTTCTTAGAGGAGAACTGGGGGTGATGGGGGGGGTTGAAATTTGAGCTGAATTTGTTGGCCAGCAGATTTGCTATATCTTCTGGCTGAGTACAAGTCATGCCATCTATAACTAATTCTGCACATTGCTGGGTGTTGCCCTTAAGAATGCAGACATTACTGAAAAATGCCATATGGCTATCCTTAGCTTTGGAGGCTATTTTTACCTCAAAATCTGCTTTCAAGGACTTGACTAGTTCCCTGATTCACTTGTTTAGACTAATGTGGGACTTCTGGCTCTGTTGTACACATTTCTTCTTACTTCCCAACAGGATTTTCTTTCTTTTGTTTAAACTTATAGGGGTCCACAAGGGTGCCATATTTTTGTGGCTTGACCTGGGATTATTTCGGTCTGGTACTGTTGTTTCTATGCAGTTGTTTATATGGTTGTACACCACTTTTGTGCACACCTCTGCATAGGTTTCTTTGTTTTCTGGATCTGTGGTATCTTTGAAACTAGCTATGCCATCCTTTAATAGGGGGTCATTTAGCTTAGAGAAGTTCTTAAAGTTTTTGGAGTTAGGTGTGGAGACTAGTTTTACCTTTATTTCAAGGTGACCACTTTGTGATCTGATCTTACCAGTGAGGGCATCACACTGGGGGATGGGGATGGGGGTGTGTGCAATGCTGTCCCATATTTGTGAGTACCAGATCTAGGATATTTGTTCCCCTAGGGGGAGTGCAGACTTGCTACTCTAGGGCATTTGAATTTACAAAGTCAATAAATCTTTAGGCCTGCAAGTTAGCAGTTGTGTATGCCTCCCAATTAATGGAGGGGTAGTTAAAATCCCCCATGAGTAAGGTATTGGGCTGGATGGTGAGTGATTCTAGTAACTTCAGGTATGATGTATAGGTTTTCTGGTTCATGGTGGGGGACCTGTAGCTACCAAGAATATGGTAATGGATTTTTCCCATGGTTTTGCCACCCAAGACTGGAACAGGCAGTCATGAGGAGAAGGTTAACACTTGCACCACATCTCCAGCCTCACAAAGACATACTAAACCAGCACTGACAAAAAATACACATAAATACACAAAATCATACTTGGAGGCTCTAAATATAAACCTGCAAAAGCATCAGAGACCTGCAAAGCAGACACCCAAAAAACCTACACCTCCCGTCACAAACCAGACAACACATAAAACACAAAATCAGTGTGCCGCACAATCACAACCCTTAAGGCGAAATAACATACCTAACACACTAGTAATATGTGACTCTATAGTCAGGCACACTGACATCCCACTCACTAGGCTGGACAAGGAGAAGGTTACTGTTAGCTGCCTGTCGGGACCCAGAATCCGCCAAATAATGCAAGCACTCAGGTCACTTCAGAACAAGTACAAATATGACTCTGTCATTGTTCATATTGGTGTGAATGATCTGAGATGTACCTCCCTGAACTACATGAAAAGAGACATGGAAGAGCTCTCTGATCATGTTGCCCAGGTGGGTATGACCCTGACGCTGAGTAGCATCCTGCCATCACCAAGAATGATACTGCAGTATAAAGAAGAAATGATCAAATTCAACAATTTGCTAACCTTCTGGTGTCATTCAAAGGGGATCCAGTGTCTGTCAGCCTGGGATGACATGCTCGACAAGCCTTGTTGCTTTGCAAGAGACGGCTTGCACCTGCCACCCCTAGGTTTTCGAATACTGGCCAAGGCTCTTGATGCCCCCAAAGTGCCTTTTTTAGGCAAGGATCAAAAGTCAAACCCACCTCCATAAACAGCACAAATAAAAAAATGAGGGTTATGCTACTCAACCTCAGGAGTTTAAATCTCAAAATGCACACGCTCAAAGCACTCTTCAGTATGGAGAACGTTGACATCTGTGCAGTAACTGAAACCTGGTTCAAGGCTCCACAGAGCACCCCAGCACTACCAGGCTACAACTCATACCACACATTTCAGCCACAGAACATGGACCGAAACACAAAAGGAGGGGGTGTATCCATATTCATCAAGGATACCTACACCTCCAGGTTAGTGGTGCAGCATGATACCTCTGAGATCATCCATGTGCAACTAACATCGGGCAAATCTGCAATGCAAATTGTGGCCTGGTACAGATCACCCTCCAGGACCCAGGACCACCACTTCGCCTTTCTGGAGACAATGGAAAACATGAAGGTCCTACCGAACACCCAGATATTGGGTGATTTCAGTTACACTACCATTAACTGGGAAAACTACTCAAGTACAAACTCCCAGGTCCAGCGCTTCCTGGAATTTATCAACTGAAATGCCCTGGATCAGCTGGTAAACTCCCCTTCCAGAGGTGAAAACATATTGGACCTGGTCATCACCAACATGGGCGACAGGTGTTCCTCACTGGAGGTCAACCCATCACTGGTTAGATCAGACCATAAACTAATCACTCTGGATGTCCACACCACACCACCATCCCCAACCAAGGAAACCACAGTGAAAAACTTTTCTATAGCAAACTTCACCTTACTTAAGACAGAGGTGGTAAATTTCACAGCCCCCACACTAAAGGATAACAGTGTCCAGGATGAAGGAACCTTTACAAATGCACTCTATGAGCACCTACAAGGATGCATGGATCGTGCCATCCCTAGCAAAACCAATATTCACTCCCCTAAGAGAAGGAAACCAGTCTGGTGGACCCCTGCCATAAACAGGCTATACAATAGAAGGAGGAAACTAGTTCATAAAAAAAGCAAATCCCAAGAAGGAAAGACATCTCTGATCAGTGCCAGTAAGAAACTAAGGTCCCTCATAAAATCATCCAAGGCTAACTTCGAAAGAAAAATAGCCAAGGATTTGAAAGATACCCACAAAGCCTTCTTTAGCTATGTCAAGAATCTAAGTGGCAACTCATAGATATGCTCTGAGCTAGTGCAAAATAGCACAAAATATACTGAACCTACTGATATTGACAACATCCTGGCAGATAGATTCAGTGCAAACTTCACCCCCCCCCCCTCACCCCCAAAAGGGCCCACAACAATACCCGAAAAGTGTAGTGTCCCGGAAATCACAGATGCACAGGTGAAAACAGCCCTTTCAAAAGCCAAAAGCATAGCGTCAATGGAGCCAGATGGTGTCCCAGGCTGCGTCTTGCACAAACTACAGAACAAACTAACCCCCCACCTAAACACACTGTTCAACATCAGCCTCTCCACAGGCTATGTGCCCATAGAATGGCGCACAGCAATGGTTATTCTGCTCCACAAAGGAGGGGCCACAACTGACCCTGGTAACTATCTCCCCATAAGCCTGACTAGCCTGGATTGCAGGGCTATGGAACACATAATCATGGAACTCATTAACAAAGACATTGGGAACCTCCAAACACTTGACCCGACCCAGTTTGGCTTTGTTAAGGGCTGATCATGCCTACTAAACCTGGTTGACTTCTTTGAGACAGTCACCAAGGCCATAGATGAGGGGAAGGTGGTTCACACAGCCTACCTTGACCTCGCCAAGGCTTTTGACACCATTACCCACTCGGGAATTATAGAAGAACTCACCAGCCTGAACATAAACCCCTACGTTACGAGATGGGTTGCCAACTAGCTTACAGACAGAACTCACACGGTAAGAATAGCGGGCTCCAGGTCTGACTCTATACCAGTCACAAGTGGTGTCCCACAAGGCTCGGTCCTGGGACCCCTACTGTTTGGCATATACTTCTCAGAAGTACAGGCAAACAAAGGAGGATTATGGCTAACCAAGTTCACCAATGACTGCAAACTGGGAGCCATAATTGACTCTCCGGATGACACAGACATTCTCCAAAAAGGCCTTATTGAGACAGACACCTGGTGTCAAAGTCATGGTCTCAGGCTAAATGGCAAAAAATGCATAGTCATCCCATTTGGGAAAAACAAAACACCCATGAATTACCACATAGGTGGCAGCCCACTTAATACAGAAGAGGTAATAAGATATCTGGGGACCCAGGTAGATAGTAATCTCTCCTTTGACAATCATATTGCCAAAGTAGTTAGGAAATCCTTCTATGTAGCCCATCTAATTACTAAAGGGTTTGCATCTAGAAATAAAGAGGTTATAGTGCCCCTCTACTCGTCACTCATCAGACCCATCATAGAGTACAATGCCCCATTTGGGATGTACCTCACAAGACACTTCCAACAGCTGGAAAGACCACAAAAGTACCTCACCAAGAGGATTACTGGCCTCAAACATATGTCCTATGCAGCCCGACTGGAAAAACTCTGGCTGTACTCAGTGGCATATCGCTTATTCAGAGGTTATCTCTGCCTGACTTACAAAGCCATGTCCAACTCAGAATTGATGGACATGCTCCACCTAAAGAAATCCAAGTCACTGTGAGCCACTCGCTCCAGTGAGCTAAACCTCACTACAACAATAAACAGAACATGCTGGAGGGATAGATTCCTGTCACAGAGAAACCCCATGCTTTGGAACAAAATTCCTAACTACATTAGGCAGAGCCCCTCACTAACACTCTTCAAGAGAAACCTTGATGAGTGGATCGGTAACAGAAAATACACCCCTGGGATCACTTCATTGGCTATTCTTGACAGAGGCTCAGTTAATTAATCAATGGGGTGGCGAAAGCTGACACACTTTGGCTAGGCTTATAAATGCCCTCGGGCAGATAGCCTAGTACCTACCTATGAACCTATGAACCTATGTTAGCTGGACATGGAGTAGCTCAAGCATGCCTTATTGTTTGGCCAGCCTTGAGGTGTGCTTCTCCTTTATGTAGCTAGATACACTTTTTGCTCTTTCATGTTCAGTGGGTGATTGGAACGTATGAAAGGTGTTATAGACATGCACTGCAGGAGTATATTCCATGGCTTTGAAGAAGGAGAGCTTCTAGGGAGTGCAGTTTCTTGTTGAGACTACTAGCATTGAACAGTAACACCTTTAGCTTGTCCTGAGTAGACTTTGTTATGTTGTAAGGTTTGACTGTTTAGCAATGCCTAAAAAAGGCACTATAGGGGTGTATAATGTTTTGGCCAATATCTGAAAGCCTAGAGGTGACAGGTGAAAAATCATCCCTGATAAAGCAGTGTGGCTTGTCAACTATGTCCTCCCAGGCTGACACCAGTAGTTAAGCTACTTGTTACAGTCAATCATTTGCTGGTATTGTGGCATTATCCTTGGACATGATAGAATGCTGTTCAATGCTAGGCTCATACCAGCCTGTGACACATATTCTGAGAGCTCAATCATGTCCCCTTTCACGTAGTCTGAGGAAGTACATCTCAGGTCATTCACACTCACAAAGACTATGACTGAGTCATACAGGTACTTAGGGATAAGTGACCTGAATGTTTGCATGATCTGGTGGATCTTGGCCCCTGACAGGCAAATAACTGTACCTTCTCCTTATCTAGCCTGGTAAGAGGGACATCAGTGTGCCTCACAACAGAGTCTTCTATGACCAAAATATTGGGTTGTTGAGTGTTTCACCTTATGAGCTTGGTAGCTGAGACACAATGAGATGTGGTGTTATGTGTTGTGATGTGATTTGTCTTGTTAGTGTGCATGTGGAGTTTCTGAGGACTGTGCTTGAGAGGCCTTTGAGATTTGGAAAAGTTACATGTGATAACCTCCACATATGTGGGTCTATATGTCTGGTCCTTTGTTGTGTCAGTGAGTGACATATGTGAATCACTGGCTTGTTTGTTGCTTTTTGAGTCTTTATGTGAGAGTCTAGCCTCTGGTGTCAATGTGTAACTACATCTCTCACATACTATATTTCTCTGTTCGAAAATTAAGTGGTTGTCAGTGTACATAAAGCAATTGTTATATTGCCTTAGGATGCCCAGGTCCGCCAAGCTGGCTGCAGAGATAGCAGGTAAGTGCCTTTCATGGTTGCAGGTTCTAATGTGTACTTACAAGGGATAGGATTGGAGGATGTTAGTAACCAGATGAGGGAAGGGTGTTTACTTGATGTAATGTGCAGCTAACCTAACCAGCGATGCAGCCCAGCACCCAAACCAGATGTTCTCTGAGCAGTGATAGTCCTGGGTGCTATAATAAGGTAAGATAGACCTAAGTTAATGTGTAAATGCTGCTCACCCCACAAACTAGTTACCCTGTGAGTAATTCAGGACTGAGGTGAAGTTTTGAGGAGTTTTTTTTTTTATAGGGAAATTTCAACTTCTGGTGATTGCATATATATATATATATGTATATATATATATATATATATATATATATATATATATATATATATATATATATATATATATATAAGGCACCAGTAACTGCATCAACACAAGGCTTATATACAATCAGAAAAAAGCAAGTTTTATACTAACTATGCTTTAGGCCAACCAGGAAAAACACAACAAGCTTTCCACCAGCAATTCCCAGCTCATATAAGTGAAATTAGACTTCTCCTGCCACAAGAGGGCAGGCTTTGGCCCTCTTAAAGTAAAATGACTGGTTTGGAACCCAAGTGTTAAGGAATCACAGATGCTTAATGCTAACTAAGAAACACTAGATGCAATGTATTTTAGTGCAGTACAGTAGCCCTTACAGCAGTTTGAAAATGCAACTTGAAATAGTGCAAAAAAAAACAAAAACAAAACAAAAAACAATAAATAGCACAGTAACCTTTCACAGTATAATGAAAATAAGCAATGTTTCTAGATTTTCTAGATTTCTAGATTTTTTTCTATTTTCTGTTGCCGAAATAGTTTTGCTAAAGGTATTTATGGTGTGGAGTTATTATAAAAAAAAGCTACTTAACATCAGTCTTTCTAATCCCATATGCATTATCCATATAATCACTTAATTTTCTTTAGCACCCTGCATTTGTGCCTCTTCTTGTTCTGTAGGATCTCCCTTATTCTGTAACACTTTAACCTTTGCCAGCTCCTCTAAATATTTCTTGTTACTTCTTAACCATATCTCTTTTAAATTTACTTTTACTTTATTTTAAACTTAAGTTTAATTTTATCCCACTTAGTAGCTATAACTTCTGAAGTAATTTCTGTATTCCTTCTTGACTCTTAAATAATTTTCACTACCTATTTCTTAAATTCCTCTCTTTTTAATAGGTAGGTGGGGAAGCACAAGTGTCTCATTTGTACTTCATTAACCTGCATTTTTATATTAGTTGTTGTTTGCACATGATCTGAAATTGTTATTGGTTGTGTGTCAAAGTTTAAATTAAATACACATGTTCCTGTGAAATATAATTTCTGTCTAGTCTACCCCAGTTATTGTACCTTGGGGAATAATATGTAAATTCTCTCCGAGTTCCTACTACTGAGTTTATGTCTTCCACATCAAATATTGTCATCCATTTCTTCAGAAATCTGCCCTCTTTTGTTAAATTTTCACATCTACGTCCACCAATACATCCTAACTGTTGCAAGTCAAGTCCCAGTCCCCACCTATAAATAATATTCCCTACTGAAAGCTGATTATTTCTTCCTAAAATTTCTTAAGCTCCATAATAGCAGTTTTAGGTGGAATATTAATACATGCCAACGTAATCCTCCTCCTTTTCTAGTAAGTTCTTACTACCACAAATGTACCATTACTATTGTTTTCCCTCACCTATCACTATTAGATTTCCTCTAGCAATTAATATAAGTTCTCATCTTTTCCTTTGTCCCTGATATTCTGCTGAATATCCACCCTGAAATCCTATCTTTATCAAATTCACATGCTCACCGTCTTTCCATATGCATCTCCTGTAGCATTGTTATTTGTACTCTGCATTTCTTAATATAATTTAGTCCTGTTACAGTTTTGTCTATATCTGTGAGGCCATTCATGTTCCAAAATAATATGTTTAGTGTAGCCTTTATTATAAGAAGTTATTATTCCCACCTATTATACTTGCCAGCTTTTTTAAATGTATATTTCCAGCTTTTGTGGTACATGCACCTAATCATGTTTGGCAGATTGATCCTTTACATAGTTATTTCTTGTCATCTACATTTGAACCTATGTCACATTTTACAAGATTTTTAACACAAATCCTCAAAAAAAAAAACCCACCCTAGAAAACCTATCAACTTAAAACAAACACACAAAACTATGTACCTCTTCAAATAATGAAGTTTAAACATAAACAATTGTTCCAAATCAACAGCTGCATCCACAGGCATTAACTAACCTAAATTAAGGTCACCTGTGATAAAGTGCATGTTACAGCTTGTGGCCCTACTTACACTAATTGCTGTCTGTTCTTGTCTTATCTTTATTACCCTCTCATATGTGAAGACAGTGTATATGCTTTCAGAAAACATTACTTTTTAGACTCGAGAAATGTGTACTAGCTATCACTAAATAAAATTAAATTATACATAGTTCTAGCAAATGCATTAAACTATTTAGCCACCAGAAAATATGCCATCATAATTAACTTCCAATAATTCCGAATTTTATTATTTACTGAGCTGCTTGTCCTTATACCTTTTAATTTTACATTTCTCTCAGTAAATACTGTCCAGGCCTCTTGATTTATTGTCTTCACCTTTAGTCATCTTGTTTCCATGTAAACATAAGAACATGATGTACTTTTCAACTAACACTGAACATTTATTTGCTAAAGGAAAACTATTCATTACATTGTGGTCTCTCATTTAAAAAAAGCAATTGCTTAAACAAAAAAAAAATAATCACTAGATTAAGCTAAATGCATTATTCCAGACATTTACCTATGCAAAAGTAAAAGAAAGCATTTCAGCTCTATACATATTATAACCAGTGTACTTTTTCATCCCACCCCCAAACCAACAGCCCAAGATTAAAGTCTGTTAACTTAAATATGCTTTTGTCCAGTCTTCTCTTTTTACATTGGAATGCCTACATTTCTTAAAACTTAAAAAAGAAAAAAGTACTTGTTTATTTTAGTATCTTTATCACATACAATAATAACTGAAATGCTTTACTATATAACATGCAATTTATATCATTAAATGTTTTATACAAATACTTTTAAGAACAAAAATATTTTACTTACAATTACTTTCTCTTTTTTCTCTCTTTTGTTTTATTTTTTACTGTCATTCCAAACATTAATGACATGAAGTGGGGTATATGTCTGTCAGTCCCTGATCAGCTAGCCCTTTGGGAGTAGAGTAAGGCAGAGCATGATCAGTGCTAAGGGTGTGAGTGAGTTAAAAACTGGAAACATGTCCAAAGTTGACCCCACCCTAATATAGCCTCACTGTTTCCAGTTAGTTCCAAACATTCATTTGCTCCCTGCAGCTCACACCTTGTTTTGCAGCGATCAGCTAAACCTGAAGATAATATACTCAAAATATGAGGTTTGTAATACTTTGGACACATTCCTCAGCATTCTTGTAGGAGATTTTCCTTTTGCTTTGTCATTTATTTTTTGTTTTTGATTTGTGTGAAGATGTGGGCTTTCTTGCTTTATATCTTATTTGGTATCTTCAGTTATACATGTGCTTTTAATGAGATAAGATCTAGTGATAGGGATGTCTTTCTTCTTAGAAGATCACAAAATAAACTCAACTTAACTGGTCATGCATTCTCCATACTTAGACACACCTGAAATGGATAATTCTCACTAACCTTCAGCAAAGAGCTGAAGTCATATTTATCCAAATTGGCCATCCTGTTGAACTTTGAACATTACCCCCGTGTTAGTGAGATCTTGGAGAGTTGGTATATTTAGGGGGGGGGCATGCGGGGTGTGTGGGGGTGAAAAGGCCAGCAGTCTACAACATAAGACTCGTTGATGCAGCATGGTTTAACCTGCAGTACAGAACAACAGACGTATTTTCAGCTTCATTATACAACACTACATTACTTATTTTTCATTTTCAGACATAGAATCATTCTTCTCCAAATTCTTTAAAATGATTCATGGAGAAATGGATGAATACAGATAGCCTGGATACATAGGAGCAGAAGATAAAGACAAAACATCACATTAGCCATAATCTAATTTTATAATGTATTGGTACCATAGTAGTATTTCGATGACTTGTTTCACAAGTTTGTTGGAGACCATTAATGTATACAATCACTTGTAGTCACAGCTGTGAGGCTCCCATACCACTGTAGAATTTTGTTATAAATTGAGGAACATGCCACATGTATGATTCTATAAAGATATACTGAGACTGTGTGACCTCAATGCAGCATGTCCCAGTGAGATCATGCCTTGTGCTATCCACTTGGGCTAGTCCCATGTGTATCAGTAGATAAAGCTGGTCAAGAACCCATACATATATAAACAAATAAATAATAAATTCAGATCTTTCTGAATATCAGTCATCTTTTGGAACACAAGCCATCTTCAACTTATGTTATACAGACAAGCTGTGAACTCTTTGATGTTAAACATGGTAGACATCAGCTCAATGGAGAAAAAACTTGACATGTAATTTCCTTCTGTGCATATCAGTTGTACTCCTGTGCTTTATGTCTGTGGTAAAAATGACTAGATTACTTTACTTTACAAAAACATGTATGTTTATAAAGTTGTTAAGTGACAGTATATCCCAAAGGTTAGCTTCAGTGTTATAGAGATGGAAACTGCGAATGTCCTAGTGATGCCATTACTGAGGTTGCTTTCCCTCTAGGGAGTTTTTATAGAAGGTTCCACAATGTGCTCCATGTTGCAGTGTCCATTCCAAGTGGTGTTGTGAAACTTGTAGCAGCACTTCGAATGGAAATGGAGGCCCATTTTCTGCATATCATCCCTTTACATGACAGACTGGCCAATGTGCCCCCATTGGGTAAAAGCTGATTGTGAGTGGTTGTCATCCAGATAACCATCAGGGTTTTTTGCTTGATCCTATCTTCTGTTAGCCCAGCAGTGAAATGTATTTGGGATCCCAGTGTTGCTCCAATGCCCCATGAGCACGGAAAGTGCTGGCTGATCATGTGTTGACCAGTACTGCCTGCTACTTCACAGGCCTTTGCATAGAATCCGCAGTGCAGTAGGTTGGACTGTAACACTCCCCTAGGATGGTTGATTCTGTATTGGCAACTCATTCATACCCTTCCTAATCAGCATCTTTAGCACATACAGAGTTAGTCCAGCATGGTTCACCTGTCGGATAATCTGGGTTTTATCATTCTTGCAGTAGGCAGCTGGCTAATGTTGGTCTTCTTTTAACCACATACCTGGCTATTCTCAATATAGTGCAAAAAGCATTGTCCTGAGAAATGCTCACTATAACAGTAGATGACTGAAGTGTCCTTGTCATTACAATACTAGTTGGGGTATAAAACCACACTAGTGTGCTGACTGCCTTACAGGAATTCTTTGAGTAGTACAGAGGATGCAGTCCAGGGAAAGCTGCAGTAGCTGCTGCATTATGCATGCAGGCAAAGCCCACCTGTCATGACTAAAGAAGGCAGACTCAAACACCACACTGCTTATAATACCTCTGAAGTTTTTATTCCATGACAGAAATCACAAATTACTGCAAATCAGCTTCATATCCAGACTTTAGATCAGAGCACTATCCTATGCTTGTGCTAAATATAGAAACTGACTGTCTTTGGTGAAAAATATACTGCCATGGTGACGGGCACCATCCTTCGCTACTATACTCAACTGTGCCTGCTGGTGGCTGCATTTTCACTCTTATGCACATGCACTATTTTATTTTGGATATGTGTGTTAAGTAATACACTGCTGCATGGGTGGTAATATTATCTACACTGCAGTGTGCTAAGCATTATATCAGTTGCATATCTGTAAGTATATGCATTGTTAATTATCTGATAGCCTGTAGTTCAATAGTTTTATTTTATTTGTTTTTTGCAGTGTTGTTTACAGTATTTTGATTTTTCACCTATAGCCTTCTGTGGGTCTATATTAGAATTGAGAAAGCTGACTTTCGCGAATACAAGTTCATCAACACATAAACGTTAATGTACTAAAAGAGTGAAGTACAAAAATAGCGAATTTCAGAATGCCAAATGTATTTCCATGGCCAGCAGGGTGATTGTGGGGATGAGGAAATAAATCCTTTTCCCCACTGTAGTGTGGTCTTGGAGTTGGTATATTTAAGTAGGGGGGTGCAGGGGGGCTTGCCCCCTGCAAAAACATTTGGAAAAGTGTTTTACATTAGGTTTGTTCAGTTAGGTTTACCTTACCTGTATAGCGCTGTTGCTTCTGGAAATACGTTAGGTGTTCTGATTTTCTCTATTTTTGTACTTCGCTCTTTTAGTACATCGACGTTTATGTGTTGATGAACTTGTATTCGCGAAAGTCAGCTTTCGCGATTCTAATATAGACCCGCCTTCTGCTTAAAGTGACTATTAATGTTTAAATTTCCTTTTGCTTCACAAGTCAGCCATTAATACAGACATAGGACTAATAAAGTGACATCCAGGTGATCATGAATTCATTTAAATGTTCTGTAAATGTATCTTTATATATTTAAACATTATAAGCATCATTTCATAAAGTGATCTCTACACAACCATGAGGAAGGCAAGAACAATAGATTACTGTTGCCTGTCTGTTACTGATGTTTATCTCGGATGTGCTAGTTACTGTATTTGGCAGTTTATTTAGTACTTGACCATCTGCAATGATTAGCATCCTGAGCATTAGCAAATACTAATATTTAGTTTTCCCAAACTCACCTCATATATTTCTTTACCTTCTGTTGCAGTAAGAGGTTACAGTCATTATTATTATCTATACCCTTTTGGTCAAAACAAACATATTACTATCCTCAAAGTCTTACTGATCTCTCATTACAGTAGCCTAATCCACACACAATAGGCTCTAAAAAAATGTGAAATAGTACAGTTGCATTCTTTTTAATTTTCTTGTTAGAGAATATATATAAAAAGCTCTTTCCTCAATCAATTCTCGTGCACACCTTATATACCTAAACCATTGAATCCTTATTTAGCATACTGGATTAGCTGGTGAGAGTTGTTTTTTTAAATCTCCATTGCAGTTATCAGACAGACATACAACCCCCCCATTTCTTGCAAGCATCAAAATGCTAAAAGTTAGCTTTCATAGACTCTCATCTTTCTCAGACACTCCTTCACCTTTCATTAAAGTAACAAGTGTGAGCTGCTGCCTTATTGTTGGAGCTATGTCAGAACGTTGACTTTTTAGAAAGTGAAACCATGTGGTTGAGACCATGATTGCCTTTCTGAAAAGTTGAATAAGATAAAACAAGATACATTTACATTTTTTTCAGGGTAGAAAGCCCCCCTATACTCCCCATGTAGGGGGCTGTACCCCCCACCCACTGAATATTGTATATACCGACTAAAAGATCACACTACAGTGGGGAAAATGGTAAATTCCCTGATCCCTACTTTAACATGATCTCCATATAAAAGCTTCATTTTGGAAAGTCTATCATATGGTCTCAACCACATGAAATTTGACTTTCTGAAACTTTGATCTTCAGAAGGGGATGCTTACGGTTAACCCATTATAACTAGTGTCCCTTCCACAACCTTCTCATGTACTATCCCCTCTCCTTCATATCTTCTGCTAGCCAGTCACATTTGTCATCTGCTTTGCTATTAAAGGAAGCTGCATCAAACATTTTCAGATCACTGTAACCCATTTTAGTTATATATTACTGCATTTCTTCTAGATGCTGATGTTCAAATGGTCTAAACTAATTTATTCTCTCTGCACTATAATTGTGCAATCCTCACTCACTCCTCCAACATGTCCTCAGTCTTCACTTCCCGCTCTACCTGCCACTTTCAACCACCTTAATCTTGTACCTTATAGAACTTTGTTTTGATCCATTTGTGCTCCCATCTATGCCTCCACTATCTGCTCAATATCCTCGAGACACACACTCACTCCTATTTTCTAAACCAGTCCATCTCAAAACCTTTCACACATCTAGCTTCTGTGATGGTACAGGTCAACTGCTTCCTTTATTTACTATCATCTTCATGGTCTTATAGGCACTCCTTTACCCATTATTCCTCCAGTATTCATTATATAATACTTTCAGACTCTCCATCCTCAAACCTCATCAAGTTCCATAAAGATTTCCACTCTCTTCTCTTATCCTAATATGCATACCTCTATATGCAATATTACAGACTGTTTTGTTACTGCAGCAGGCAACATATGTCACACAACAGCTCAGCCATTTGAATTCTCATACCTAGATAATATCTTAAAACAGAGCATACATATAGTCAGTCATAGCTGTCTCCCTGCAGTCAGGAGGCAATGTTGAATCCACGCTTTGTCTGTACTCTCCAGCAACATCTCCGGTAATGATATAAGCATACTTTGTAAACCACAGTTGTTCACCTCACTGCCATAGTGTTAATAAAACATAATTCTTTTTTGCCTGTTAGCAATGTTATAAATAAGACATTGCTTCCTTTATAGAAAGCTGGCTTAAGGAATGTGATCTTTCCTTCCATAATTAATACTTACTATCTTCACAGGAGTGTCTAGCCATAGAGTGGGCACTACAAAAACTTCAGCCTTATCTGTATTAAAGAAAATTCACTGTGATGACATATCACAACCCTCTAACATGGTTAAACAGAGCCAATCAGCAAAATGCCAAGTTGCTGAGTTGGATTCTGGGGTTGCAAGCATATGATATGTCCTTGCAGCACTGCAGTGGGAGTAGCAATGCCAATGCAGATGGGCTCTCAAGACAGGGAGTGGGGTGAGGTACACCCAGATAGACCTGACACTCTCAAGAGATGTTTCTCTAAGGGGCACTTGAAAAACTTGCTTGAGTTCCCCGGGGGGGGGGGGAGATATGTGATGATTGGGGGGAGATGGGTGAAGGCTGCCAGCCTAGTCAAATAGAATTCGATACATAATTCTATCAACTGTATTAATAAATGTAAAATACAGGCTTGTGTTTTTAAATGTAAGAAAACACTTGTAAAATGTGAACTTCAAGATTGTTGCAACATTGCCATCTGCTGTAAGGAAAACCAAACCAAGTATTTCAAATGTGTCTTTTTAAGTTGAAAAGATCTTATGAATCTCTTTATTGTTAGAATTTGGCTCCAGGGTGGCTGGATGAAGATTTCATGCCCATTGTTTTAAGGCTAAAGTTTATGACTAGAATTTAGATGTGGAAGGGCTTTATTGCTCTGGTTTCTGCTAACATATACATGTGAAATGTCTTGTATTGTTGTAAGTTTTTGAGGAGGTGTTAGATTGCTAAATAATGCAGTTTGTGGCCAGAGAACTCAGACCAGGTGTCAAGATGATGCAATATAAATACTGGGAAAACCTAAGTGTCAAAAATGATGTAATTTTGGGAGGGCCTTAGAGACATGTTTGTTAGTAATGTTTAAATACTATTTCTCACAAGAGACTAGAAGCAATTTAATCTGGATATCCAACTTACCAGCACTCTGCATTATGCTCACATGTAAGGTTTTAGCACTGTGATTTCTTGTAGGAATAGTTAAAGCTAGTAAAGATTAATTATGTATTTTTCTTTGAAATCAGACCTGTCCTACTGTATTATTTTAAGTTTCTGTGTGACTTCTGAACTCTTAGATATCTCTGTGGTGTAGTAGTTTTATCTTGTGTTTTAATTATTTATTATTAAATATTTTTAAAACCTTCTACCTGTGGCTGATTTGTGTAGAGATAAGATCTAGAGTACAGTGCATATTTATAGAGGTTATTGTAATAGGCCCCTCTAAAGTAAGCCTTGACTGCTAGTCATACTACCATTGGATATTAATATTACACAGTAATAACTGGACACCCTCTTAAGGGCCTTTTAGTAGCTGATATTATTAACTGGGTGGTGGCAGTAATTACTACCATATAGTCTGGGTAAAGGGGCACAGTTGGAGAATCTGTGTTAGCCTTTCCCAGGAGTGTCTGTGAAGTTGTATAAATACTTATCTCAAAGTGTGTGTGTGTATTGTGTCAGCTACTTGGCAGGGACACAAAGCACTGGCTGGAGAGAGAGGGTACTGGAGGTTTTAGCTTGCCCAGTTAGGCTGAGACCTGGACCCTATAGCTGTGCCAGTGGGGACCTGGTGAGCAAAGGAGCAACCAGTCCCAGACTGACTGTGATTTCTGTGTGCACTTAAGGGAAATTGTACTTTACTGTGTGTATTAGTTATCTTCCTTTCCTCTTCTAGGAGATGACCTCCCTGGTGTTAGTGGTGATGATTGAGGCTCCTTGATTGCTGGGCAAGGGCACGGTCATCACAGTAAGATCTGATCATAAATCCGTCACCTTTGAAAAAATGTAATGGTAGAAGCCCCACCAAACCCTTAAACCCTAAAGATTTTTTTCCAAGGCAAATTACCTTCTATTAAGTGATAGCATAGGTAATTTTAAAGCTCCCTCTAACCCTGAAAACTGGAGGCCTGTGCAGAAATATATGCAAGTGCACTGTTCAACCACTTAAATAGCATATAAATGGCAGTATCTGACTGAACTAAACCCAGGTCTAGCTGGTGAAACAAGTCACCCTGGTGGACCCCTGCCATAAATAGACTATTCAACAGAAGGAAGAAATTCCTGTCTTGAAGCAAGATGGAGGGTGCACAACAGAGAAAAAAATCCCTCATTGATCTTAATGGGCATATTAGGGAACTAGTCAAGTCTTCAAATGCTAAATATTACACTAAAAAGCCTCCCAAGCAAAGGATAACCACAAAGCATGTTTTAGTTATGTCCATAATCTTAGGGGAAATACTCAACAATGTGCTAAGTTGGCTGTAGATGGCACTATCTATACTCAGACAGAAGAAATTGCAAACCTGCTGGCTGATACGTTTAGCTCAGATTTCACCTCCTCATCATCTCTAATCTCTCCCCATGAAATGCCCCCTACCATTCCTTTGCTTGCAATCACAAATGAACAGGTCATAACTTGCCTCTCTAAACCTAGAAACACAGCATCAATGGCCCCTGATGGAATCCCAGCGTGCCTATTAAATAGCTTGAAACATGATCTAGCAGACCCACTCAGATCTCTGTTTAACCACAGTCTCCAAACAAGCTTTGGCCCAGTAGAGTGGAGGACAGCAACAGTTAGCCCTCTGCACAAGGGGAACCATCAACGGACCCAATAAACTACTGACCCATCAGTCTGACTTCCCTCATATGCAAGGCCATGGAAAGGATAATCATGGACCTGATTAACAATGACATAGGAAATCTCCAGACTCTAGACCCAACTCTGTTCGCTTTCGTCAAGTTCAGGTCCAGTTTGTTCAGTCTGGTGGACTTCTTTGAGAAGGCCACCAAGGCCATGGATGAGGGTATGTCAGTGCATACCATTTATCTTGACCTGGCCAAGGCAATTGACACAATACCCCACTTGGGTATTATAGATAAACTCACAAAAGTGGGCATAAACCCTCTACTTCACCAGATAGATAGTTAAATGGCTCACAGTTAGCAGACGTTATTAGAGTTAGGGAATCCACATCTGGCAAGAGGCCATTCACCAGTGGAGTACCACATGGCTCAATGCTGGGTCCCCCTCCTGTCTGAGATATACTTCTCAGATGTCAAGGCAAATGTAGACGGCCTTTGGCTGACCAACTTTGATGATGACTGCAAGCTGGGGCAATAATTGACTCACCAAATGATATCAACATCCTACAGAAAGGACTGACACAGACTAATGATTGGTGTCAGAGCCATGGCCTCAAACTAAATGTGAAGAAGTGTATAATAATACCCTTTGGGAGATCAAATACCTGCAAATTACAGCATTGATAACAGCCCCCCCCCCCCAAGAGTGAATCCAGTGGCGAGAGATATAGGTATTCAGATAGATAGTAATCTGAACTTTAGCCACAATGTGCCCACGGTGTGAGGAAATACTTGTGTGTGGCTCGGCTTATAAGTAAGGGTATGGCATCCAGATCTTAGGTTGTCATAGTATCACTGTACTTGGCCCTTATCAGACTAATAATTGAGTACAATGCACCCTTTAGCATGTTCCTTGCCAGGTACCTGCAACAGCTGGAGTGTCCTTAGAGGTTTCTCACCAAAAAAATACATCGTGTAACCAACATGTCATATGTGGACCAATTAAAAGCCCTGTCACTGTATTCAGTTTCTTACCGATTACTGAGTGGTGATCTATGCCTGATCTACAAGGCAGACTCTGACTCAGCCCTGATGGAAATGTTGCACATTCACAAAACTAATTGCTCCAAGGATCTAAACCTAATCTCTGACATGAATAGATCATGCTGGAGAGACAGTTATGTGTTCCAGAGATTGCACCTCCTCTGGAAAAGGCTTCCTAGTCACATGAAGCAGAGCACTTCCCTGACCATCTTCAAGCACAATTTGGATCAATTGATGGGAATTTGCAAATTCAGTCTTGAGGTGGTGCCCATGTCTATTATAGACAGAGGCAGACTATAAAAAATGTCAAAACCACACATACTGACCCTTGTTATCTTGCCTCTAGGGATAGAAAATTGGGTAAAATCTACGTAAAGCTGGCTAGACTTGTAAGGGCTCTTGAGCTTTTAGACTAGTAATCTCCTATAAACCTATGAAAAAAAATTGTCTTTGTGTTAGTTCATACAAGCCGAGTTTATTGATCACACATACTACAGTGTCCTAGAATGTTCCTCAGCTATTAAAGTGACTCTTTACTGATGACCTTGCCCTGGGCAGTGATGTTTATTTTTATAATAATAAAAAAAATCCTGTCTGTCTACATGCAATGCTCCAAGACATGTAGTATAGATTCAAATTATACTGTCTAGGTTTGTGGGTATTTAATGATAAACTGAATTTAGTGAGATTAAGGAATTTATTTAGGCAACCTCCAGCTGCACTGATATAATAGTAGAGAAACAATAACCAGCTAAATTATTCAGTTCATTAAAAAAGTATAAATAATGGTTAATTAGAAGTTATGTACCTACCATAACGTTCCATGTTAGTTGTCTTCTCTCGCCTTCTTTCTTGCTGGATGGGTTCGGAGCCGATCCTCGGCTCCGACTCGGCACTTGATTTAGCTCGAGAACTCCTTTTACCAGCTCGAGGCAACCCTATATCCCATGATGCAAGGCGGAACTACCTCATATCTCGTTTGGCAGCTAACTAACCTTGCTAAAGACTATCCTAACAGAAATAGGAACAATGGTTCCTAAAAGAAATCCTCCTAACAATGTACCGGAGGAAACAATCTAATAGGAACTCTCCAAGATCTGTCCAGGCCAGGGGGAAGGAGGGAGGGACGCAAGAAAGAAGGCGAGAGAAGACAACTAACATGGAACGTTATGGTAGGTACATAACTTCTAAATGTTAAGTTGTCAATCTCGCCTTCATTCTTGCTGGATGGGCCCGCGTCCCTAGCACCTGTGTCCCGGGTGGCTCAATGGAACAGACTCTTGAGAACTGTGGAACCAAAACTGGCCCTATCTCTAGAGGCCAAGTCCAACTTGTAATGAGAGACAAAGGTATGAGGTGTGGCCCAAGTAGCTGCTGCACAAATGGTATCAATGGGTAGTCTATCCTGAAAAGCTGCAGAAGTGGATAGACTCCTGGTTGAGTGTGCTTTTGGCTTAGAAGATAGCTGTTTGCCCCTGAGAGAGTACACATAGGAAATAGTGGAAGTCAACCATCTGGATAAGGTCACTTTAGATACTGGAAGACCTATCCTGTTTTCTGCATAGGAGACAAATAATTGGTCCGATTTTCTGAATTGTTTAGTTCTATGCAAATAGTACCTGAGCTGACGATGGACATCCAAAAATGCAGTTTCTGTTCAGCTCTGTCGGAATAGTTTGGGAAAAAGACTGGTAGATCTATAGATTGGTTAATGTTGGTTTGAGATACGACTTTGGGAAGAAAGGAAGGGTTAGTTCTTAATGATACCCTGTCCTTATGAAAACCAAATAAGGGAACGGATGCAGAGAGCTTGAATCTCGAAACCCTTCTTGCAGAAGTGACAGCCAGTAAAAATATAGTTTTCCAGGTCAATAACTTCAAAGAACATGAAGCAGACGGTTCAAGGGAGGTAGTATCAAAGATGCCAACATTAAGTTTAGATCCCATTGCGGAGGAGGATGCTTTATAGGTGGTTTTAGGAGGAAAACTCCTCTGAGAAAGGCCTTGCATAACCTATGAGACATAATGTTATTGTCATGCAGGCCAACATGATACTTAGAAATAGCAGCCAGTTGTACTTTGACTGTAGATGACGAGGATCCTGAATGAAAAACCTCCGCCAGGAAATCTAAAACCGAATGTACAGGAGCAGTAAAGGGTCAATATTTCTGGAATTCGCCCAAATAGAAAAACGTCGCCACTTGCTAGCATAAACAGTCCTAGTGGACGACTTCAAGGAAGAGACTAAAATGTCTCTGACTGAGTCCGAAATCATCGGTAGCCTGGCTAGGGTAGGAAGTGGAGCAACCAAGCAGTGAGGTTGGGAGAATGAATGGCCCGGTGCTGCTGACCCGATTGGTGGATCAAGAGATCCGGAACTGGGTCCAGATGCCAGGGCTGCACCAGAAGGTGACGATGCAGAGATGGAAACCAAATTTGTCGAGGCCAATATGGGGCAATGAGGATCAACTTGGCTCTCAAAATGGTGGCTTTCTGAATGACTTGTGGAATCAAGGGAAAAGGAGGAAAAGCGTACAGAAGTCCCCGGGGCCAATCCTGGGTTAGAGAGTCTCTCAGAGGTTGGCCTGGAAGGGGAAAGAGAGTGAAGAAATCGGGCACTTGTTGTTTTGAGGAGTACCAAAAGATCGCAACAAGGAGTGCCCCACTTCAGAAAAATCTGATCCACTACAGATTGATTGAGAGACCACTCGTGAGGCATCAGAATGGATCTGCTCAGCCTGTCCGCTAATAGGTTGGACCTGCCGGGGATGTGCGTTGCTATCAGAAACCGCTGAGAAGAGATCGCCCACTGCCAAAGTCTGAGAGCTTCTCGACATAATGGATAGGACCTGGTCCCGCCCTGCTTGTTGATGTACCAGACTACGGACATGTTGTCCGTCTGTACTGCAATAGTCCCCGTGGGAAGAAAGTCGTTGAGGGCTTGCAACGTTAAAAGCACTGCTCTCATCTCCAGGACATTTATGTGCAGATGGTATTCTATGGGTTGCCATGTCCCGTGGACCATCCTGCCCTGATAATGCCCCCCCACCCGATCAGAGAGGCATCCGTAGTGACTGTGGCAACTGGAGGAGGGGGAATAAAGGGTCGGCCCTGATGAAGAAGAGGGGAAGATATCCACCAGTTCAGATGAGCTCGGCACGACTGTGTTACCAAGATTTCGTGCCTCATTGGGAGACTGTGGTACGACCACTGCGTGAATAGCATCCACTGCAGAAGACGCATGTGGAAGTGAGCCAGTGGTAGAAGAACAATGGCCGCAGCCATAAGACCTAGAACCTTCAGTATAAATCTGGCTTTGATCTTGTTGCTTTGCAAAAGAAGCCGAACAAATTTTTGGATGTCCAGAATTCTTTGATCTGTTAGTCTGGCTAAAATTTTGACGGTGTTTAATTCTGCGCCTATAAAGGTGATAGATTGGCAAGGCAGCAGAGAAGATTTTTCGAAGTTTACTGAAATTCCCAAACTCCTGCAAAGTTGTAGAGTGTAGTCTCTGGACTGAAGAAGCTGACACTTGGTGGTGGTGGAGAGGAGCCAGTCGTCCAAATAGGGAAACACCTGGAATCCTCGACGTCTCAGATGAGCTGTGACCACTGCCATGCATTTGGTAAACACTCTGGGGGCTGAAGTGAGGCCAAAGGGCAGGGCTCTGAATTGGTAATGACTGGTCCCTAGCCGAAAGCGGAGAAACCTTCTGGAGCGTCTGTGAATCTTTATGTGATAGTACGCATCCTGAAGGTCTATAGAGCACATCCAGTTGTCCTTGCCCAGAAAGGGCAGAATGGACTGAAGCATGACCATCCGGAATCTTGCCTTCTTGACAAATCTGTTCAGATTGCTCAGGTCTAATATTGGTCTCCAATCTCCCGTCCTTTTGGGGACCAAAAAGAATCTGGAGTAGACACCGGATCCTACCTGGTCTGCTGGCACAGTCTGGACGGCTCTTTTTTCTAGGAGCTTTGAAACCTCCTGTTCTGCCAAATCCCTTTGACCGGGTGAGATGTCTGGAAGGGATTGAAGAGGTATGGGAAACCTTTCGAAGGGGATTTTGTAACCCTCGGATATAATCGACTGTACCCACATCTCTTGAGATAGGGATTGCCAGGCTACTGGGTACAGCGAAATCCTTCCCCCGACTGCCTCCAAGGGTGGACAGTCGGGCAACACCTCAGGGATGCTGAAAGGGCTTCTCAGGAAGAGACTCCCTGTTGCCCTGGTTCTGAGGACCCCCCCTGCCTCTAGGGTGGCATCTATTATTGTTACCCCCTCTGCCTCTCAGGGTAAACTGACCACGTGTGTCCGGTGTAGCTCCTTGGGCTTTACGGAACCACATCTCCCCCCCCTTCTGACCCTTGGGGTATGGTCTAGAAGGAGTGGAAAACTGGACTCCAACGGCAGAAAGAGTTTTACCGTCCTGCTCACACCTGGTCAAGGTATCCTTCACCTGAGGTCCGAACAAAGCCGAACCATCAAAGGGGGTATTAGTGAAGGACGCCTTAAAGGGGTCCGCAAAATTACAAAGCCGCATCCAGGCTTGGCGTCTAAGAGCAACTCCTGTGCCTGCGGCCCTGCTCGCTCCATCGGCCGCATGGGATATGAGCCGCATGGAGGAGTTAGATATGGAATTCAGGATAGCAAGCTGTGAGGCAATCTTTTCCTGAGCCCCAGCAGCAGAAGGATCCTGGACTACTTCTCCCAGTTCCTTGAGAACATCTCGTTGAAGCCTGGTGAAGTGACAAAGATAATTCAGCGAACGATAGCAAAGGTCGCTGAAGAAAACATCCGCTTTCCATACCTGTCCATGGTCCTAGAGTCCTTATTAGGAGGATGGACAGGTACTGAAGGATCCGCCAATTCCTTCTTAGTGGCAGCCGCCACCACCATAGCATCCACCGGAACACCCTTGGAAAGGAACTGTTTGTCGAAGGGGCCGTAATGAATTTGGATGGTCTTCTGGGGACAGGTTCCACAGAATCTGGAGCGCCACGCCCACGAGCCACTACCTGCATGAGTGGGTCGAAAGGCGGAGACACCCAGGAGGTGGAGGGTCGGGATCCAAAAGCCTCCAGGTATACCGACTCATCCTCGGAGGGGTCAATGGAGGGCCAATTCCCCCTCTGTTTGAGGAGCTCAAGGATGTCTGAAAAAGAGACATCCTCAGAGGGGGACCATGGGGAACCCTCCGACTCATCTAAGTCGGTATCAGATGTAGTAGACTCAGGGGAGTATGTGTGTTTCCTCTTACACGTCCTCTTCCGAGGGGGTTCCCCTGCAGGATCAGGAGAAACCTCGAAAGAGGAGGAAATTCCCAGTGGGGAAACCTGGGGCGATGGATCCCTGGGCCTGTGAGCAAGAGGTTGGCAAGAGGCATCTGCAGGCACTGAAGAGGGAGGAGCTAGAGGGATGGACCGTTGACCAGGCTCAGAGGCCAGGACACTCCTCATCACCTCAAAGGCTCCTCTCCCCGGGAGTCCGGAACACACCCGCTCCGAAGAAACAGGAATGGCCGGCTCCAAAGAGAGAGAAGGCTCCGAGGCCGATGTCGGCGCCGAGCTTACCAAAGCCGAAGCCCCGAGAGGGAGAGCGGGGTCGGACAAGGGTCCGATGCCACTAGCCCCCTCGGAGCCGACAGTGGAAACCCGACGACCGGATCCCTCCAAGGAAGGTCTCAAAGAGGAGATCGGAGCTGAGGACGACGGAGCCAAAGGATGTATCGGCTCCGGCATCGAAACAGTCGCTGTCCCGAGAAGCTCCGGCTCCGAACTGCGGTGTGGAGTCGGAGGAGGAAGTTCAAGGATTGGGGCTATAGCCGAAGTCTGTTGAGACGGGCTATGGAGCATTTGGGCCAGTGCCTGAGACTTCAACAGCCTGCTTACCACCCTCTCTAAATCGTGGTCAGACAGCCTGGAAGATCTTGAAGATCGGCTCCGATGGCTCTGCTCCGACAAAAGAGGAGACCCCGGAGCCGAGTGGATACTCAGTATAGAAGGGGACCGGGATCTCTTACGGGTCAAAGCCATCGGAGCCGAAGTCCCTTGAACCCCAGATGGAGCCGAGGATATCTTGGCTCCGATGCTGGATAAAGTGTCGGCTCCAGCCGGAGCCGACAAGGCCACAGTAGTCAGGGTATCGGAGCCGGTCGGCACCGAACCCACTACTTGAACAGCAGATGTATCGGCTCCAGCCGGAGCCGATGTCGGCTCCGACGGAGCCGGAGCCACCGGAGGAGGCTTGGACACTGTAGCCTGAGCCTTCGGTGGTTTAGAAGGTTTTCCTGACCCTAATTTAGGAGGAGAACCTTCTGGCTTAAGTAAGCCTCGGAGTATGAGTTTATTCCTCCTTTCCTGCAGGACTCTCTGGCTAAAAGCATGACATAAAGCACAGGAGTCCTGCAGGTGCAAAGGCCCCAAGCAATAAACACAAGAAGTGTGACCGTCTGTCAGAGACATTTTCTGACAGCACTGGTCACACTTCTTGAAGCCTGAGACCTTGCCTTCCTTTGACATCCTAGGAGGATGGAAACACAAACAATCCCAACAAACACACAAATTAATCCCTTACACAAACACACAGGAAGGGAATAACCAATGGGCAAGTAGGCCTGACTAAAAAACTTTAGACTAAGATTATAAAAAAGTTTGAAAACAAGGGAATAGGGTGGGCTGTAACTAACTACAGACTAAACTGACACTAAAAGGGAAAAATAAACCCCTAACTACTCTTTTTCTTATTTTACAAAGAAAAACTTACCTCAGCTGGCAAAGGAGACCTCTTTCGCTAAGCGGCAAATGAGATCTGAGGTAGTTCCGCCTTGCATCATGGGATATAGGGTTGCCTCGAGCTGGTAAAAGGAGTTCTCGAGCTAAAGCAAGTGCCGAGTCGGAGCCGAGGATCGGCTCCGAACCCATCCAGCAAGAATGAAGGCGAGATTGACAACTTAACATCCTTCATTTTGCTGTTTATATATGGTTCCAAGTACATTTTCCAGAGCAAAAGAAGAAGAAACAGAAGAAGACACTACAGTCAAGAGGAAATAACAAATCTTTTTTCAGTGAAAAATAAGAAGAAACAGAACAGAGTTCTACAGTAAAAAGAAACTGTCAAATCTAAGGGGTGTTTTATAAAATGTACTGACAAAAAAAAAAAAAAAAAACTGTCACAAATAGTTGGCATGTGGCCAGCATTTAGGCATATAGAGAAAAAGTTTTGACTGACTTAAATGACCCAAACCTGAGTAGCGATTTGTGTGCTAGAAGAGCCAGATGTGGGGGGATGGGAATGAGCAACTCACTGATTCCGGTGGGGGGGTAGGAAACGGGGCTTCTCAGTCAACTGGTTCTTCCTGAAAGGCCATTGACCGGGGATGAAAAAGGCCTGGTATCCGAAGGCAGTGACAGTAGATTTTGGGTCGTATGTATGGAATATACTCATACATCAGCAAGAGCATAGGATGAGTGATGGGTGTTTATGTCAGCCAGGAGGCTTAGCATTAGGGGGTTAAATAAAATGCCTCTATGTCCAGCACCTGGATGATTTTTGACAGCTCACTGGATGTGAAGTTATTGTTCATTGAAACAGACAGACAGAAACAGATGACTTCATACCCCAGTCTGGAGGGGTAAACTAGACATACCTTCCCAAATGGTTAAGGGCAACCTCGCTGCCAATGGGGGGCATGTAGAGTGGCCAGTACATGTCCCTGGTTTGGGGAGTAGGCCAGAATGTCCTGGCCATGGAGTGAGTGCTTACCTCTGCAAAAGGCAATTAGATAATAGGCATTGGTAGAGGCACTAACCATCCTTATGACTATAGAAATCAGCTTCTCTGTATGTCTCTATCTCTCTCCTCTTAAAGGGATAACTGGTGTAGGAGGATGAATGGACTTGAACCCTTTTGTGGAAATGTTGATGGTTGGCAGGCACATGAGAAAAAAAAAACAAAGAGGCATGTAAGAGGGAAGGTATAAAATATAATACCAATCTACAGAAAAAGTTTAATATTAAGCACATAGTAAATGAGAAAGATATCTATGGAGGTTCCTATTCCACTGATTTGGAAATAAATACAGGACATATAAGATTGCTTTGTAAGAAGTGAGTAGACACATTTCAGAATAATGCAAAGGTATTAAGCAAAGAAAGAAAGAAAGAAAGAAAGAAAGAAAAGAATGCTAAACAGACACTACGAGCACAAGAAAAATGCAGAATATGAAATAAATGGGTTCAGCAATACAAGTCAGAACGTATATGAGTTCTCACAAATGCATTATATAGGCTAACGGCACTTGTCAGACATTGTGAGTTCACCATTTTGTCTTCGCGAAGTGCTGAATCAATGATCCTTTCCAGTCTTGATTTCTTCGTTAGGCATAGTATACACATGCGTGTCTTGAATGCTGTCCAAAGCTGAGGTATGAATAGAATGATTCTGTTCTGGCTTTCCTTGATGTCTCTTCGTTCTTTGATATGGTGGACCATAATATTCGTTTGGATCCTTTGGTAACTTACTGTAGGGTTGCAGGTACTGTGCTGAACCTGTGTGCTGTTTAACTTTCAGGATGTACCCAATGGATTTAATGAGTCATTTCAACACGATCTATTTATTTATTAGCCATGCCATCATTCTGAAGTGCATTTTGAATTGTATCTCTTCAACTGTATTTATTTAATTGCAATTGTCCATTGCTACAAGTACTTTAATAATTTTGAACTTTAAATAGGTAAAATATCTTCTACTCACCACATCTCATTTGCAAAAAAA
>NC_056729.1:963242994-963247994 GCF_019279795.1 Protopterus annectens
CCAGCACTCCACAAGACATAAATATGTACCAAGCAGCAATGGTTAGAGGAAGTTTATTCAGGCATCATCTCCCGAACACAGACAGGTGGCCAGTTTCGCATCAAGCGTCATCAGTGTGCAATTTAGTTAGGCAAGAACCCGGATTTAAATACTTTGAATGCAGGCAACTTCAATGAAAATTTAAAGTTACAGACACACAAAAAATGTTTTCACCTATGCACATTGCAAATAAAAAACAAAACCAAGTAATGACATTATTAATACTGTAAATCCTCGCTTATTACCCAATATACATGTGCATACATAGATACATACCATACATACATATATATATATATATATATATATATATATATATATATATATATACGGGTTGGGAGGGTGGCCTAATGGTTAATGTGTTTGCCTTACAAACACAAGGTACAGGGTTTAAATCTCACAGGGGATAATTGGCTAGGCTTAAAATGGCTTGCAGGTGCAGTTAGCCTAGTACTAATCTATGAATCTATGAATCTATATATATATATATATATATATATATATATATATATATATATATATATATATATATACACACACACACACACATATATATATATATATATATATATATACATGCATTCACATGCACATATACATACAAATACACATAAATGTACATCTCAAAAAATGCATCTGAATATACACAACTATTAACTAGTATTTGGAAGACTTTCAACACATAGCAGAACCAATATTACCCTATTACTTCATCACTCTTCCCATTAATAAATATATAGAGTTACATATCATAAATATAACTCTAAATATAAATACATACCAAAAAGGGAATAATATTGAAAATAAAAAAATATATATACTTTTATATACATTTCTTTATGTCTTTATTTATCATAGAGGACATTACCATTAAGTATTTATAATAACTATGTAATAAGTCAATTTGTTAATTTCAAATATTCTGACTTTAATTACTTTGGTTACTGCATATGTTTACCACTGATCATTCAAGCCAGGTTTAAAAAGTGCCCCCAAGTTCACTATCCACTGACGTTCTTTTTGGGTTAATATCTGATGTTTAAACTTATCATTTTTATCCTGCATCACAACCATATCTAAACCTACAAAAACAAAATGTGCCATTGTATGAATCATCTTGTGTTTATGGAAAGCACTCCGCTGCCTCTGACATTTTATATCACTAATATGAAGAGCTATTCTTTGTTTAAGTGTACAAGAAGTCTGTCCCACATAGAATGCTCCCCATTGACAGACAGCGATATAGATAACCCATGAACTGCTACATTTAATAAGGTATTTAATATCAAACACCCTCTTAGTGTTTACTGATGTAAAAGATTTAGTTTTTGTCATCAGCTTAAAATATTTACAGGACCCACAGTAAGTGATCCCCACTATATTCATAGTAGATATAAAATCATCTTGTCTACCTTTTTTAAAGGAAGAGAAATTCTGCCCCAAAGTCCTACCTTTTCTATAGCCAAAATGACAATATTCATCCACAATGTTGGTGAAAAAAAGATCTGAATGCAAAACATGCCAATGTTTCGACAAAATATTCTCAATATGAAAGGTATTGGTACCATAAGTTGTAAGAAACCTAACTTTTTCCTGTTGTAACTTATTATTATGCTCTCGATCTACCAATAGTACTGCTCTATCCATATGATTTGATGCCCTATGTGCCCCTTGGACACTACTTTTATTATAGCCCCTTTTAATAAACCTCATTTCTAAGTCCAAAGCTTGTGCCTCATAAGTGATATTCTGAGAGCAAATCCTTCTAACCCTTTGAAATTGAGATCCTGGAATATTTTTGATTGTGTGGCAGGGGTGACAACTGCTGGCATGTAAAAAGGCATTTTTAGAAAATGATTTTCTATATAAGTCAGTAATGAAATAGCCATCTGCTGATTTACTCATGTTAACATCCAGATAATCAACTTCCTGAATATTGATCCCCCCAGTAAATTTAATGCCATATTGATTTCTATTGAGAAAATCTGCAAATTCCTGCCAAACAGCATTTTCACCCCCCCCCCCCCCACACACACACAACCCAACAATCATCCAGGTATCTACGCCACATAATAAGATGGTTTTTAAAACTTCTAGGAGCTGTATATATGTATTCAATTTCCAGATAACCCATGAACAAGTCCGCATAGGTGGGGGCAAAAGTAGCCCCCATTGCCGTTCCTTTTATCTGTAAATACCATTGGTGATGGAACAAAAAAGCATTATGTTCTAACACCAACTTAAGAAGCTTTATCAAAAATCCTCTTTCTTGTATACTGTATAGACCAGATTGTTGCATCCAAAAATCTATAGCTCTAATTCCTTCTTCATGAGGAGTACTTGTATACAATGATTGAACATCTAAGGTCCCCAAATAATCGTTAGCAGATACTTGCAAATTATCCATTAAGGACAAAAACTGTTTTGTGTCATGAATCCTGTCTGTAACCAAAGGAAGAAGCTTTTTTAGCTTATATTCCAGGTACTCAGAAAGAGGTTCAATCAACGAACCTCTTCCTACCACTATTGGGCATCCAGGTGGATTATAAAGTGTTTTATGAATCCTGGGGACCATATAGAAGTATTGTGATGCTGGATTATCTACTTGTAACTGTCCCTTCAAAGAGGGGGTAATGATACCTTGATCTGTAGCCTGTTGTAAAAACTTGTCAATTTCTAATTTATATTCTAATGTAGGGTCATGATTCATGGCTAAATAAAATTCAATGTCAGACAGCTGTCTATTTGCCTCATATAAATATTGTTCCATCCCCCAGTAGAAGAATCCATATTGAAGATGTTTCAGGACAGCCTGCAGCAACAATAGACACTAATTTGATTAATGGTGTCAATGCAGTTAATGATATTAATAATCTAGTCATTAACTTAACCAAATACACCTTTTCTTCTAGTGAACTCAGTGTGAAGGTCTGGGATTTGTTCCATCCTTTTTTGTGTCTCAATATGATGTTACAAATGATGTAAAAACCTTTTGCAGAAATCTTAATTTAAAGTATTTCTTTTCACATAAAGAACAGGTTTTGCAGACCAGTGCCCCAAAAGGTTTTCCGTTTAAAAAAATCTGAATTTACTCCTCCCTATCATGGTACAATACAAACATCTGAACAATTGGTATTAAAAGATTTGCATGTTAATCAGTCAAACACTTTTTGCTCTGGATTTGAAAATTTGACTGCTTTGGAAAAAGAAGCAGTAAAATCACTTGCAAACAATCGTGATATAGTGATAGTGGGTGCGGTTAAAGGAGGGGCAGTTGTGATATGGGGGATGGAACAATATTTATATGAGGCAAATAAACAACTGTTTGACATTGAATTTTATTTAGCCATGAATCATGACCCTACATTAGATTATAAATTAGAAATTGACAAGTTTTTACAACAGGCTACAGATCAAGGTATCATTACCCCCTCTTTGAAGGGACAGTTACAAGTAGATAATCCGGCATCATAATACTTCTATATGGTCCCCAATATTCATAAAACACTTTATAATCCACCTGCACACCCAATAGTGGCAGGAAGGGATTCATTGATTGAACCTCTTTCTGAGTACCTGGAATATAAGCTAAAAAGCTTCTTCCTTTGGTTACAGCCAGGATTCATTACACAAAACAGTTTTTGCCCTTAATGGATAATTTGCAAGTATCTGCTAACGATTATTTGGGGACCTTAGATGTTCAATCATTGTATACAAGTATTGCTCATGAAGGAGGAATTAGAGCTATAGATATTTGGATGCAACAATCTGGTCTATACAGTATACAAGAAAGAGGATTTTTGATAAAGCTTCTTAAGTTGGTGTTAGAACATAATGCTTTTTTGTTCCATCACCAATGGTATTTATAGATAAAAGGAACGGCAATGGGGGCTACTTTTGCCCCCACCTATGCAGACTTGTTCATGGGTTATTTGGAAATTCAATACATATATACAGCTCCTAGAAGTTTTAAAAACCATCTTATTATGTGGCGTAGATACCTGGATGATTGTTGGGTTGTGGGGGGGGGGGGGGGGGGTGAAAATGCTGTTTGGCGGGAATTTGTAGATTTTCTCAATAAAAATCAATATGGCATTAAATTTACTGGGGGGATCAATATTCAGGAAGTTGATTATCTGGATGTTAACATGAGTAAATCAGCAGATGGCTATTTGATTACTGACTTATATAGAAAATCATTTTCTAAAAATGCCTTTTTACAAGCCAGCAGTTGTCACCCCCGCCACACAATCCAAAATATTCCAGGATCTCAATTTCAATAGGTTAGAAGGATTTGCTCTCAGAATATCACTTATGAGGCACAAGCTTTGGACTTAGAAATGAGGTTTATTAAAAGGGGCTATAACAAAAGTAGTGTCCAAGGGGCACATAGGGCATCAAATCATATGGATATAGCAGTACTATTGGTAGATCGAGAGCATAATAATAAGTTACAACAGGAAAAAGTTAGGTTTCTTACAACTTATGGTACCAATACCTTTCGCATTGAGAATATTTTGTCGAAACATTGGCATGTTTTGCATTCAGATCCTTTTTTCACCAACATTGCGGATGAATATTGTCATTTTGGCTATAGAAAAGGTAGGACTTTGGAGTAGCATTTCTCTTCCTTTAAAAGGGTAGACAAGAGGATTTTACATCTACTATGAATATAGTGGGGATCACTTATTGTGGGTCCTGTAAATATTGTAAGCTGATAGCAAAAACTAAATCTTTTACATCAGTAAACACTAAGAGGGTGTTTGATATTAAATACCTTATTAAATGTAGCAGTTCATGGGTTATCTATATGGCTGTCTGTCAATGTGGAGCATTCTATGTGGGACAGACTTCTTGTACACTTAAACAAAGAATAGCTCTTCATATTAGTGATATAAAATGTCAGAGGCAGCGGAGTGCTTTCCATAAACACAAGATGATTCATACAATGGCACATTTTG
>NC_056729.1:963250494-963257994 GCF_019279795.1 Protopterus annectens
GTGTGTGTGTGAGATCAGATTTATTTATTTATTTATTTTTAGTCCTCAGCTTTGACCTGAAGGTGGCCATTCTGAAAGATTGCCATGATCATTACTTCCATTTCTAGTAGTTACAGCTCGTCTACAAATGATTCTTTTAGGAAAATGCCACGGGTATAAATACAAGAAGTTGCATGTAGTGATGATTTTTATACTTTTTTTATACTTTACTAATTGCTATGATTTTTTTAGTGATCTCTTTCTATGATTTTGAAAGTTGAGAAGCTGAGAAGTATACTTATAGCCCTAATGTCAACAGCACTGCTCACAGACCACAGATCCCATAAGCCAGAAGGAAAAGTCAGAAATATTCACAAGCAATTGCTGATAGCAAAAAAAAAAAAACATACATTCAAGGACAATACAAAGCTATGTAAACTCATTCAATTCATAATCTCTTCAAGAAACAGCACCGATGTAGCCATACTTGAGGAATACTGCATAGCTAACAAGGAAACATACAAGAGGCAGATGTTCTCTGTGGTAAACATGGCAAATAATGGGACCATGCTGGAAAGTACAATTCCACTATACTAGAAATTGAAACATTTTCATAGGTTCACAACCACCAGCACAACTATCCAAGCTGCTGTTAAAATTGTATAAAATAGAGCTACTATGAATGAACAGTCTAGGAAGATAATAAGTCACTAGCAATCCATTTGTGTTCTATTAAGACTTACTTTAAGGTTTCTGAACCTTGTTTTGGCAAACTGTCCTAGTCTGTGTTTATGAATCTTGCATTCGCAAAATAGTCTGGCAAAAGTTAGAATATTAAATAATTCCACTTTATTCATATCTTTAAAAAAATAAACAAATGTCACCCCTCAATAAGCAATGGGCAACAGAATACAAAAAACAGATTTTTCACTTTTGTCTCATGTGCTTTACTCCTAACTTTCAATATATATTGCCAAATCTTCTGATTATTTAGCCACCGATGTTTTTTTTTTATTTTTTATTTTGTAGCAACATGAAAGAAGCACTGTATCACAAATGTGGAACACATAAAAAGCATTGCATTGTATTCCAACCATAGGAATACCAGCACTGGGTGAAACAGAAGTAAAACTGCCATACTTCTCTTTAAAATACTCTGTGGAATGAAATGCAAAATTCTGGAGTATTTCCGCATCATATCAGGGATGCGAAGAGTAAAGGCTATTTGGCTATTTACAGCTGTAACTATATCCCAACAGATGCTCCTAATGTAGTACATTTCCTATTTAACCAATGAAGCTGAAATAAGTTAGCATGCCCAAAGTGCATAATAAGTTTATTTTCATTTAAATGATCAGTATGACTAGAAACTAATAATCATATTTTGTTATCTTGTCTTGGTGTTCTACACAGTATAAAAACTTCCCTGCATTGCAATAAAAAAATGTTAATTGTATTTTGCTCTAATATGATATAATTTGATGGGAGTGGAACATCATGATGTGATTTTGTTTTATGGCTAAATGTCTTTTTCTCACAACAGAAGATGAAATTAAAATAAATCATCATTTTAGGTTTTACCACATTTGACAGAGGTGACATCCAGACAGCAGTCATGCCTCCTACACCCTTCCCTAGCTCTGGCTTTCTCTGCCTCTTTCACACCTACTCCACCTATCCCTACATTAGTTTTATGACATAAGTGAGCATGCCAGCAAGTGCTGAAACATTTACATGACTTTTTAGATATTCTTGGGTGTGCTGACATCACATTAGTGCGATGACTCTATGAAAAAAAGATGGGTCAGTAATACTGAAACTACCTATAAAGGATAACAGGAAAACAAATATAATTCTCTCTCTCTGTAACCTTATGTTTAATAGACCATGTAGTCACAAAGGAGTTATTCCTTGTCAACTGCTGTGTTAGGAATTTTCTTCTACTTTTTTGTATGAATGTCCATAATAATGACTGGCTGAATAACAACCACAGAGCATATATTATTTATTTATTTTATTTATTTAAATTTGTTGACCGGGAGTGTCCGACTGGACGTGGGTCCATTTTCAGCGGAGGCCCGGGGAGAAAAGCTCCACATTAAAATAAACAGACAGTAGTTACATTGGATTACATAGCGATTAACAATTTAACATAGAAATTACTTACAACATATTTACAGATGAAGAACATAGTACATCAGTAGACAACTAGAATCTTTATCTGTGAAGTACATAACAGGCATTAACAAATGTAACAATGAGAAGTTCCTGCTGTATAATAAGTACTAGGCTTAAGAGCATCTGAGCTTGCTATCATCAAGGTAGTTAGTGGAGGTGAAAGAAAGGTTGTAGTTGGATGGGGTGGATGAATTAGAGTGGGAGTTGCAAGGGCATAGCCAGCATGTTTTAGGTGCGCTTTTAATAAAGTTTTGAAGTTGGTGCATGATGGTACAGAGGTAATTGTGGGTGGGAGTGAGTTCCATAATTCGGCTATGGCACAAGAGAATAGTGCTTCACCAGGAGAGTTATTGGCTTTAGTGATCTGCAAGTGAATTTTGTTGCTGGATCTTAGTGGTCTGGTGGTGCGATAGTGTTGGAGTAGATTCTGGAGGGATGGGACATTTAGTGGATGGTTTACTAGTTTGTGGGCGAGTGAGAGTTGATACCACTGAAGGAGGTGAGGGAGTTCAAGCCAGCCCAGTTCAGCAAGTGAGAGATAGTGGTGACTACGGTAGGATGCCCCTGTGGCGAATTTGGCGATTTTGTTGTAACAGGTCTCTAGCTTGTTTAGATAACATTGCCTTAGTTTGGTATATACTGGAGAGGCATAAAGTAGGGTGGAGATAAGGTGGGAATTTGCTATTGAAATCTTTGCTGCTTTGGTGAGAAATTGTTTATTTCTGTATAATGCTCCTAGTTTTTTGTGGACTTTTTTATGGTCATGGATATGTGAATGTCAAATTTTAGTTTATTGTCTATTTCCACTCCTAGCAATTTGGTGTGTTCAGTTGGGTATATAGTGGTGTTGTCTTTTGCTGTGATGTTAAAGTGAGAGTTGTTTTGAGTATGTTTGGTGGGTTGGAAGATGCGTAGTTTAGTTTTGTTTGGGTTGAGTATTAATTGGGCATCAGATAACCATGTTTCAACAGAGGAAAAGGCTTCCTGTGTGACTTTTTGCAGTTTGGGTAGGGACTGGGCTGAGCAGATGATGGTTGAGTCATCTGTGTATTGGATGAGTGTGCCATGTTTGGTGGCAGAGGCTAGATTATTGGTGTAAACAGAGAAAAGTAGGGGTCCAAGGTTGGATCCTTGGCGAACCCCTATGGAGACAGGTAATTGGGGAGATATGTCATTCCGCCATACAACGGATTGTTGGCGGTCAGACAGGTAACTTTGAAACCAGTTGGTGACTGATTGTGAGAAGGATAGGTTATTGAGGACAGAGATAAGTTGTTTGTGTGGGACCATGTCAAATGCTTTAGATAGGTCTAGGAAAGTAGCAGAGGAGAGATAGCCATTGTTTTTATGCTGAAGGATAGTGTTAGTAAAGGAGAGTAAGGCAGTGGTGGTGCTATGGTTTGGTCGGAAACCATGCTGAGTACTGGAAAGGAGGTTGTTAGTAAGGAGGTAGTCTGAGACCTGAGAGTGTATGCATCTCTCTAGTATTTTGGAGAGTGGAGAGAGAATAGCTATGGGGCGGTAATTGGTTAGTTCTGCAGAGGGTCCACCTTTGTGGAGGGGAATTATATGTGAGACTTTCCACAATGTGGGAACGTAACTTTATGACAGAGATCAGTTAATCAAGATGGATACTGGGTAGGCCAGAGCATCAGCTGCGATTTGTAGGTATTCACTTGGGAGGTTGTCTGCTGCTAATTTACTGGGTTTAAGTTTAGTTAAGAGTTTTTTTATGTTGGAGGTAGGTACAGGAGAAAAAGAGAAGGCAGTGGGGAGATTACTAGTTGAAGGTGTGGGTTGGAGGGAGGGGTTGTGTTGTTTAGCTAGTGATAGTATGGTTTGGGTGAAGTGTGTGTTGAATGAGGTAGCAATATTTTCTGAGGAGTGAGGGATGTTAGGAGGAGGGGTACTGACTTTACCTGGGTGGAGGATGGAGTTTATGGAGGACCAGAATTGTTTGGTGCTGTGTTGTGAGGAGTCTAGGGCAGACTGGTAGTATTGGAATTTGTCCTGTTTTATTAGCTTTTTGACTCTATTGCGTAGTTCTAGGAATGTTTGTCTAGCTGCAGGGGTTTTGGTTTTGCGCCAGTGCTCCCAGGCTTTATCCCTGTTTTTCATTTCTGACTTAGTGGTTTTCTGTAGCCATGGGGAGGGTTGTGCTTTGGTTCTGGAAAATCTTATGGGGGCATGGTAATTAAGGATGTTCAGGAAGGTAGTATTAAAAAATTCAACTGCATCATCTAGACTGAGGTACTTTAGAGCATGCCAGTTACATTCTTTGAGAGATGAGATGAATGTGAGTGGGTTAAAGTTTATTTTATTACGTATTTGACGATAGATGACAGGTTTAGCTTGGTACAGGTATTTTTTGAGTAGGAATGTTGGGGAGTGATCACTGAGGCTATCTGATAAGCAGCCTGTTATATATGACTGGGGGTTCTTACTGACTAGTATCCAATCCAGGGTAGTGTGCTTGCTGGAGTTTTTATTTATCATGGTTGGTGACTGGACTAGTTGGGTGAAGCCATGAAGGTGTACATGATGGGTTGGATTGTTGCCAGAACAGGATTGCCAGTCAATATTGAAATCACCTAAGATGATAGTTTCTTGGGGGAGATGGTGGGAAGACCAGCTGAGGAGGTTTTCTAGTCAAGGGATGTTTTGGCCAGGTGGGAAGTAGCATCCAATTATGTTGATGGTTTTGTTCTGGTTAATTTTGAGGTTGGTATATATTATTTCTTCATTGCCTATTTGTGGAGCTGATGATTTTAAGATCTGGATGTTTAGATGCTGTTTAAATATTATAGCTACACCACCTCCTTTTTTGTTTAGCCGGTCTACTCTTAGTATGCCGTAACCTGTAGGGAGTATTTGCTCACTGGTAATGTGAGGTTTTAGCCAGGTTTCTGTCAGGATGACAATATCTGTGGAGTATAAGTCAGTATAAGTATATTATACTGTTCTTAATATTACTTATTAAAATCTCTGGAGCATTATCTGGGCCCATACATTTATTAATATGCATTTTCCCAAATGCACCAGAAAGAGACTACAAAGTAATATGCAAAGCCGTACTTGGCTCATCTAGTATCCTGTGCAGCTTTTCAAAGAAAAGAAGAAGGAAAAAAAAAAGAAAGAAAAAAAAGGACTTTGGATGCCTGTAGGAAGCTGATCGGTGCATTGGCTTGTGCTTGTACTGCAGCCAATCCATGCCCCACCCTACTCTTTGACTGATGACCAAAAAAGAAAAAGAACACTGAACTGCTTTTCTGTATGGGATTCTAGTACAGAAAAAACAGTCTTGGATCGCTCCCTCTAAGACTTTGCATCCTGGGTGATTGCCCCCTTGCCACACCCTTGCTATGTTGTGAGTAATACCAGGTGGATTTGTATGCTTAGTAACAAAATATTATATTTTTCATGTTTTTGATCACCACTGAAGATCTCATCATTGAACATACCATATGATCACCCATTCTCTGACTCACAAGTCTGGCTTGCCCTTGGGCCAAGATCTCCCCCTTTAAGCGGAGAGACTAAGTAACTGGGACCTCACATTTCAGGAGTCAGGCAGGGAAGTCCAGGTAGTCATGGTGTAGCATCATCCCTGGTGAATGCTAGGATGTTTGTATGCTAAACATATAGTCCTCTCATTGTTTGACAGCAAACATGGTGCCAAACCCACTACTCTGTGTCAGGGGGTGGTGTGTGCTTCTGCATGAGAATACTGATTGACTGGAGACTGCGTGCATGGACTTCTTGGCCAGGCTTACAATACTGGGTGCCTGTACATTTATGCACACTTCAGGGATCTTCCCCAAATGGAGCTTTTGTTGCACATTCCCCCAGTAATGAGCCAGTATTGACTACTTACTTACTTATCAACCACCCACAGTAAGCTACTGCTAGTTAAACTCAGGTTGTTTAAGATACAGTCAAGGCTTTACCCATCTGCATCAGGAAATCAGTTATTGATTGAATACAAGCAGGTATTGAAAACACTAAGCATATCATGTATTTTGACGTACAGTACATTACTGCACATTATTTGCATATACATTAGTTAGACATGAAAAACTTTTTGGCTTTTTTCTCTGTGCATCTAAAGAACAATTTCATGTAGTTATTTACATGACTTCATAATTTCCTTTTGCAACATTTGTGGAGCAGGACCATGTTTTACTTACTACCATATATATGTATATATTGATATTGCTAAAATAATGCTTATGAATAATAGTCTTTCTCTTCTTTTGACAATATAAGTTGGTTGTTTTACAATTCCACCAAAACGATTTATTAGTTTTATACAACCTTTTATCCTGCAACGTAATATTTATGCAATCATTTATTTGAATAGTTTTGCTGGAAAAAATAAAGTTGAAAACAAAACTGTAAAGAGTTAATTAGCCAGAAAAAAAACAAACAAACAAAACGAGCTATCTTAATGCTGTCCTGCTCCGCTTAAGCATTGCTGCATTGCCTGTACAACTAGACCTACTCAAGCAACCGGACAATAGCTTCCATCTGTTAGTAAATGCAGAAAAACTGTCAAGTGTGTTTCCAAAGTAGGTGATTGGCTTGCAGCATGCAGCTTATTAAACACAATCATTTACATAAGTACTTCTGCAACTTAGCTGTTTCCATTTGCTGGTATCCACTCTTCACTCATAAAATGATTACCATTATGTGCAAGAAAACCATAAATATGCAGTGGTAAACTGTTAAAAGGAAATTAAGACAGAAGTGTAGGGAATGAAAGAAAGCCTCAAGACTTAAGTTTGTGGACAAACTAAACATACATAGTATGACATAGATAGACAGAAAGATAGATAGAAAGATAGATAGATAGATAGATAGATAGATAGATAGATAGATAGATAGATAGATAGATAGATAAATATTTAGATTATAGACAGAAAGGACTGTGTTTATTCAGTAGAGTTATGTTATGATGCAGTGGTGCAGTGGTAGCATTGTCATCTCACAGCAAGAGGTTCTCCAGTTTGATTCTTGGCTGGGGTGCCTTCTGTGCAGAGTCTGCATGTCCTTGCTGCGCTCATGTGGGTTTCCTCCGGGTTCTCCGGTTTCCTCCCCTGTTACAAAGACATGCATCTAGATTGTTTCTTCCCAGGCCTCCTCTGAAAAATTGGCTTAGTTACAAATCAGACTTTCCCGGTAAACAAATGTTAAATAAAAAAATAGTTGAACAACTCTTGCTGTTATGCAATATCCATTCACCTGTAAAAAAGGCAAAAAGGACTCTGGAAACAAAAGGTGTCTATAAAAAGTATGGTAAGCTGCCACCAATCCAATATAATAAGAACATGATGGGGTTAGGTA